>NC_085857.1:9014700-9314700 GCF_034702125.1 Engraulis encrasicolus | reverse complement strand
CGAAGTAAAGGGCCAGCAGAGGGACTGTTGCATTTATCTGGCAATAGCGCCTTGGAGTTTCCGGGTCCGCAGCAGGCTGCAAGAGCAGATTGGTCTGTTATGATGTTGTTTATTTGTTCATTTTTTATTAACTTATTTAACTTATTAATTTATAAACCTATTTATGTCTGTCCTCATGTATACATGTTAATTTATGTTCCTGTTCTATTAAAAGTGTCTGTTAACTGTGTTTTTTTATGTTGTCTGTTACTGCAATAAAACTGCTGTTTATGCAATAAGTGTGCACACTGAAAGAAAAGTTATTTCAGATATACATGATAATATCATGGACATCGGTTGCACATGTTATTTTCATGTTTCCTAAAAATAATGTATTCATGTCATTCAAACATGATATTGGCTTATAGAACAAACATGATATTTTCATGTTAATATTTTATGTATTATTTCAGTTCTTATTTCATGTATAATACATGTTTCTGCTTTGCAAGAAACATGTTTTTTTCATGTTTCATTTACATGATAATATCATGGACATCGGTTGCACATGTTATTATCCTGTTTCCTGAAAATAATGTTTTCATGTCATTTGAACATGATATCAGTCAGTTTACAGTGTATGACAGTATATGAATGTCTGATAAGTAGCAATATATATGGCACATAAAAACATGATTTTATAAAATATATAAAACATTTACATAAACACAATTTCTGTGCTAACTTAACACAGAAATTGTTTTGATGTAAATATTTTATTTTATGTATAAAACCATGTTTTTATGTCCTATATATATTGCTACTTGATCAGACGCTCATATACGGTCATACACTGTAAACAGATATATCATGTTTATATTGTTATATACTGCTACTTGGTCAACCAATATTTACATGCTTTTATACTTGAGAATGAAGAGACTTAAACTGACTTAAAACTGCAGGTTTTTTTATTATGATTATTTCATCAAATACACTTTCCAACGGTACTCAACAGCTTAACTCATTCAGTTAAAAGTGACTGACACCCCCAATATGCCAAGTCATTTTGGAGAGAGAGAGAGAGAGAGAGAGAGAGAGAGAGAGAGAGAGAGAGAGAGAGCATTAAATGCACACACAAAACTACATCCAAGAAGATAAAAGGCACCTTCATTTCAAAACATTCATTATGATTGTACCAAAACATACAAGCACTTGCCAACAGCTTTGAGAGAACAAAAGGAAATGTCAATGGGGAGCTGCATAGATAGATAGATAGATAGATAGATAGATAGATAGATAGATAGACAAATTCTGTAGACAGTAGTAAAGTTTTAGTTCAGGGACATAACTTTAGGCTACTTCACAATGAAAACTCCAATGTATTTCCAATTCATTTTGAACAGCCAGATCATGAAAGACCCTTCAGGTACATTACGTAGACAAATGTTGAAAATGAACTCTTGTCAAAGTATCTAAAAAGCAATGACCTCCTAAATGCACACAAATTCTGTAGACCTTAGTCAAATTTTAGTCCAGGGACATGACTTCAAGCTATTTGACAGTGAGACCCAATATGCAAATTGAACTTTTCCAACAGAACACTTAGCCAAGTCATTCATTTCGTTCGGGCTTGCTCTGCTCTCTCAGTCTCTTCCAGTATGATTGTGTGTGTGTGTGTGTGTGTGTGTTTTGAATGCTTGCTCTGAGGTGAGGCTCAGTCTCTTCCAGTACGAGTGTGTGTGTGTGTGTGTTTTGAATGCTTGCTCTGAGCTGAGGCCCAGTCTCTTCCAGTACGAGTGTGTGTGTGTGTGTGTGTGTGTGTGTGTGTGTGTGTGTGTGTGTGTGTTTTGAATGCTTGCTCCGAGGCTCAGTCTCTTCCAGTACGTGTGTGTGTGTGTGTGTGTGTGTGTGTGTGTGTGTGTGTGTGTGTTTTGAATGCTTGCTCCGAGGCTCAGTCTCTTCCAGTACGTGTGTGTGTGTGTGTGTGTGTTTTGAATGCTTGCTCCGAGGCTCAGTCTCTTCCAGTACGAGTGTGTGTGTGTGTGTGTGTGTGTGTGTGTGTGTGTGTGTGTGTGTGTGTGTGTGTGTTTTAAATGAGTTGGTTTTTCAGTACCTGAACCTTTTTGGACAGCATGGTGCCTTCCAGCTCCATGATAATTTTCTGCAGGACTTCAAAAGTGCGCTTGAGGCCGTCGGGGTAGTTCAGATTTAGGGCGTAAATCAATCCAAACAACAGCGCGACAGCCAATGGCACATTATCCACATCCTGCAACACCTGCTGGCCTTCCAAAATGATGCCAATGTCATCTGCTTTGCTGGTGGCATCTGCTTTGACGATGTAGATCCCTACAGTCGTTTCCTCCATTCCCTCTTGCACTTGGATTTCGTCTTGTGCCTGCAGAGGGAACAGTCAAACGAAAGAGAAGATCAAACAAAAGAACAGTTGTTCAGTTGGAGTTTGTTGGGAAAATGGGTTAGTGTTTGGAGTTGGTGGTTTATAGAAGGAACTCCCAACATCCCTTTCATGGAAAACTCTACTTCTACGCCATACCCTGTTTTTGGCCAAAGGGAACGTAGCCCCTGCGGATGGGGTAGGCTGCAGGCCTGCTCACTTTTTGCTGAAAGTACTCAACTACCATAACATTGCAATGACAGTAGCGAGAGCCATAAGTAACAGATTCAGACATAACCATTACAATTTCAGTGACAGTAAGGTTAAAACATAGGCTCTGCGCTATGGAGGTTAGAGAGAGAGAGGGCACAGAGAGAGACAGTGTGGCAGAAGAGAGACAGAAATAGTGAAGTGTGAGAGAGGGGAGAGAGAGTGAAAGAGCGAGAGAGAGGACAGAAAGACAGAGAAAGGGGAAAAAGACTGAGACGGAGAAGGGGCACAGAGAACATCATCACCTTGCGACATGCACAGCACACTGCTTGTACTCACCACAAACGCGCGAAGTAGACATTTGGGGTCTTCATTGAGGTACACACACAACGCCTTCAGGATGCATTCACGTCCTCCATCAACATCATCCTGCATCAAGGAAGGATACATTATTTTATGGAATTTTAACAAGGAACACACACAATGCCTTCAGGATGCATTCACGTCCTCCATCAATGTCATCATCATCCTGCATCAAGGAAGGATACATTATTTTATGGAATTTTAACAAGGAACACATACAATGCCTTCAGGATGCATTCACATCCCCCATCAACATCATCCTGCATCAAGGAAGGATAAATTATTATTTCATGGAATTCTATGTCAACACTAATCAGCACTATCCCAAAATTCTCAAATCCTCTTACCTCAGTCATGCCATCCAAAATGTTCTCTAGGCGTTTGTCAATCTGTCCTCCTCTGTTTTTGAACAGCTTCAGCAGCTTGTCAGACAATATGTCTAGCTGGGACAGGAATCTCGACTGCAAGGGCATTGTAGTTATTCTCTTGAATTCAGCATTTATCTGAAGACACAAAAGAGACAAATCACATACAACTTATAATGCCAAACTCTATGCTAACTTCATATAGGACAGTGGTTCTCAAGCTTTTTTTGAACAAACGCCCCCTTGGCCTCATCATAAGCCTGACAACACCCCCCTTAGTATTAAAAAAGAATGCCCCCCAATAGCAACTAAGCACCTCTCCCTATCGGCTGTATCCTTCCCACCGCCCCCCTAGAGCTCCCTACCGCCCCCGTTGAGAAACACTAATATAGGGCATAACTCGTCTACTTCAAAAATCGAGAGAGAGAGAGAGAGAGAGAGAGAGAGAGAGAGAAAGAAAGAAAGAAAGAAAGAAAGAAAGAAAGCGCGCAAGAGAGAGAGAGCAAGAGAGAGAGATAAAAACAGTCAGTCAAGTCTCTGTTTTTGACCAACTGTTGCATGCGCACAGTGATGCAAAATTAAAGCATTCCATGTCTTAAATGTGCATGGACATTCTGAAAACATGCATGAATACCTTGCAGGGCGACCAAAGTCCCGAGTTTGCGCTTCTAATGGGTCAGCAAATCGCCTTGCTGTCAGCAAAATGCCTTGTTGGAACGACTATGAGCGCCCCTTACAACGCCACATTCACCTGAGAGAGAGAGAGAGAGAGAGAGAGAGAGAGAGAGAGAGAGAGACAGAGACAGAGAGAGAGAGACAGACAGACAGAGAGAGAGAGAGACAGACAGAGAGAGAGAGAACAACAGTCAAGTTTTTCCGTTTTTTGAATTTTTTCACCAACTGTTTCATGCACCGTGATGCAAAATTAAAGCATTCCATGTCTTAAATGTGCATGGACATTCTTAAAACATGCATGAATACCTTGCAGGGCGACCAAAGTCCCGAGTTTGCGCTTATAATGGGTCAGCAAATCGTGACTTGTTGGAACGACTATGAGCGCCCCTTACAACGCCACATTCACCAGAGAGAGAGAGAGAGAGAGAGAGAGACAGAGACAGAGAGAGAGAGAGACAGACAGAAAGAGAGAGAGAGAGATGAAAACAGTCAAATCTTTTTGTTTCGGATCAACTGTTGCATGCACTGTGATGCAAAATTAAAGCATTCCATGTCTTAAATGTGCATGGACATTCTGAAAACATGCATGAATACCTTGCAGGGCGACCGAAGTCCTGAGTTTGCGCTTATAATGGGTCAGCAAATCGTGTCTTGTTGGAACGACTATGAGCGCCCCTTACAACGCCACATTCACCTGAGAGAGAGAGGGAGAGAGAGAGAGAGAGAGAGAGAGAGAGACGAAAACAGTCACATCTTTTTTTTCTGACCAACTGTTGCATGCGCACAGTGATGCAAAATTAAAGCATTACATGTGTTAAATGTGCATGGAACATTCTGAAAATGTGCATGAATACCATCTACTTGCTGCACCCCAGTACCATAATCAAGCAAGGCTAACTTACCAAACAAGACCAAGTTTAGTACAATCACACAATACATACAAAATAACGGAAAGATAATGACATTAAGTAATGTGCATTTAGCTGCTACAAGACAGAACTACCGTTATGACATGCATGTCCTTGGCAATTACGCGCCATTTAGCTAGCCATGCTAACACTGGTGAATGTTAATTTTAACCAGCCTTCGCTGCTAACACTGTATTACACAATATGGGGCACTGAACCTAATGTTCCCTCGAACTCAACATTTCGGATTTTTTTTTAAACTTTACCTTGCAAATAAGTATTTCACTCGTCTTTTAATCTCCGAAGTGAAAAAAGTTCTTCACGATGCTAACAGACATAACTACCGTAAAGACTTGTACCGGTATGTCCTTGGCAATGATGAGCCAGTTACATTGAGAGTCTCAATGGCCAGTTAGCTAGCCACGCTAACACCGGTGAACGTTATTTTTTAGCCAGGCTTCCTACTGACATCGTGTTACACAATATGGGGCACTGAACCTAATGTTCCATCGAACTCAACTCAAACTCAACATTTCGGAAAGATATTAGTAATTTTACCTTGCCAATAAATCCTTCCATCGTCAAATAATCTCCGAAGTGTAAACGTTGTTCCCTCCACAGCCGATTCTGTAGTTACTCTTGTCGAGGCAGATGAGAAAGGAAAGATGGTGGGTGTGCACCGTTCTATTTACTGTCAATGGTGTGCACTCACGGCATAAGTGTGCTTAGAATCATCTTTTTTCTTCCAACTGTCAACTGTCTTCCCACAAATGACCTCTTGTACAAGCAGGAGAGAAACAGAAAATTTCTGGATCTACTTCGCCTGATTGCCGACCATAGCTGAAGCTGAGGCAATTTCAAAAGCGTTGCGTCACCGCTAGGGCAGGGCCCAGGCAGCATCTCAACCTCGTTTGAGTTTTTAATGACGTGTTTAGAATCAGATTGGGCGGAGATTAAAAAAAAACCTAACAATTTCATGTTTTCTCAGCATGAATTTATCTAACAAATTGTTCACCGTCCTGAATATAATAGTTCTACATGATTTATACATGTTTGGAGAAGGAACATGAAACAATCATTTTCAATATACTAAATAATTACTTCATCATTCAACAACCCCTGATTTCCATTCTTTTCAGTGTAGTATGTCATTCATTTATGCAATAAGTGATTGGAAATATTAAGTGTGTCTGTTATTGCAATAAATCTGTTGTTATGCAATAAATTATTGCATAACAACAGATTAATTGCAATAACAGACACACTTAATATTTCCAGTGGTTCTTAACCTTTTTTTTTTCTCAATGCGCCCCTTACTTGTGCCCAAGACAAGCCGCGCACCCCCAACCCAAACTTCTACAAGTCCATATGCTCTAAAAAAAAAAAAAAGATTTAAAGCTTAATTACAATGATTTTTGCTTGAGACATTCATCAATACCTAAATGACTAGGCCTACATGGGGACCAAAATATGTTTTAATTTGGCCTAATTATAATGTTCGCTGGCAGAATTGTGGTCACAACCTTAACACAAACAAAATTCTGCGCACCCCCTGAAATATCTGGCGCACCCCCAGGGGGTGCCCGCACCCCAGGTTAAGAACCACTGCAATAAGTGACCCTATTGCACTTCTGCACTGGGTAGGCCTACATGAAGACTGGACATGGGACCCATTAACTTATGTTACAATAAATGTAGTGAAACTGATTTTTTTGGAGTATATTGTACTTTTACTAATTACTGACAAACACTACTGGATTGCATTTTTCGAAACCAATAGTTTCTAAATTCTTTAACTACTTCCCAAGTTGATCACGGCTAAAAACTAGGCTACACTTTTCGAGAAATGTATTAAATGAAAATTCGTATGGTTATACACACCAATGCAGCTTGGGATAATAGGAGTACACGCTGACGGCGTCGGCGACAGCGCTTTCTCCACAGACACTGTAAATTAAAATTCACGCAAAACAGCAAGACACACACAATGACGTCCATCTTGACAGAAAAATGTTTATTTTTCGCGGTTTCTGAGCTCGCGGTACGACATTTCCGGGAAGTGCAGCAGACAGAGACGAGAATCGGAACGTACTCTCCCCCGTGAATCGCAGAGGGCAGAAAGTGTACTTCACTGCACTCAAACAAGGTACACAGTACAGAGGGTGGGTAATGGAACACAGCATAAGACATCCAAATCTTCTGTATTTTCTCCTCTCCTTTATTACTCGCGTCACCGGGTAATACTTATGCTGTAAAACTTAACAGAAACACAGAATGGAACACATTTAGCTCATGTTGTCTCTCCGATTCCAAATCCATATTCAACATATACCCATGTCAAACATATAATATTTAACACATAACATTTTCTACTGAGAAGAATGAACGTTGCCGTTACGGGAAGCTAACCAGTATTCTGTAGACAGGCTAGTAGCAGTATCACCCATCTTGTTAAAACAATCTTAAGAAAATATTGACCATAAAATACATATGTTTGTAAGACTAACTTAACTTACCGACATTGCCCCTGTGGGGTAATCATAACTGTTAAGAGTTTACATTTAACATTAAAGTACACTGAATTCAATGAGCAAGGAACAGCTTGCCGTTTCAACTGAAGTTTTGTTTACTAACTGAACTCTCGTTCCAAACGAGAAGTGCGCGAGAGATGAGAACTTCCATTAAACTTGTTGCATCTGAACTGGCCAGTAGATGGCGTTAACATACTATGAATGAGACACTGGTAAATTACTCAAGGAAAAACGTATAAATTACTGAATGGTCCTTAGGACCAGAACATATTAATTAAATACATGATTCGTCATTTAGTCAACATGGGCTGTATATAGTATTTAAAAATAAACCCCTTAAAATCAAGAAGGCTTCGCGACCCTCTGTGGATCTATGGTGACCCATAGGTTGGGAACTGCTGGCCAAGCTTGGGACCCCATTCATTTTAACAGCCTTGGCGCTCCTCAGCGCTGTCTGGATGGCGCCACTTAGTGGACGGTACCACCTGGAAAAAGTTGCGAGATTCCTCTCTCATACTACACATAAACACTGGGAGTGCATCTTAATATGGGACCTTGCTTCCTCCACTTGCCTCCTCCACTCGCTTCTCGTCATGATGACATCACTGACAACAGCATTATATTTCAATATCTTGCAAAAGCTCAATTGTAGAGTCTTTTTCTCGTTTGCAATTGTTATGGTGAATGAAAAACAGTCCCTCAAAAGTTGTTGTGGCTAGGCTGACAGCTGGGAAACTATATCGTTTTCTCCACGGAGGAGGGGCCAGGAGGCGGGGCGAGGAGACAAGCGCAAGTGGAGGAGGCAAGGTCACATATTAAGACGCACTCTCAGTCTATAGCCTGCCATTCATTCGCATTTTCAACTTACTCAATCCTCCTCCTGCCCCTGCCACCGCCCCCTCTTCCAACAACTCTGTCCCCCCTCCCCTCCCCCTCCTTCCTCTTCCAACAACTGCCACCCCTCCCCTGCCACTGTCCCTGCCACAGACATCATATATATGAATACTAGATGCATCGTCCGCGTTCCCGTCATTCAAGTCGAACGTCCGCGCATGGCGGCCATGTTAGCGCAGCCTGCTGGCTCAACCAGCTGCAGTGAGTTTTTGGTGTTGTATACTCTTCAGATGGCCATAATTCCCTCAAATTGATTTCGATTTTTTAAAGGGTTGGTTTTTTATACAGTATAAAAAATTCCAAACGAAAGTATATGTTGATACTGCATCGTGATGCATATTCACATTATTATTATATTATATTACATTATATTGTTCATAGGTCTAAAATCATGTATAATATAATTCAGTAGGCTTATTCAGGTAATTAAATAGATCCCATAAACATATAGACTGAAGGCCGGACCCCAAAAATGTCAATTCAATAGTTACCATCAAAGATACAAGCCCATTTTTTGAGTATAGCATTATAAAAACCCGGAAAGTAGTATTTGATTTGTTTCCACCTTTGTTTCGCGCACATTTAGCGAAAATATCGTTTTAAAGCGTCTCATTTTTGAACAGGCATTTACTCAGGACAACTACAGCGAAATTGCGCGTCTCCGTGACAACAAGGCATAAACGTCCTCGGGTTCCACTGTCTGAAGCATTCACGCACTGTCTGGAGCATTCGTGTTGGGGACTTTTTTCCTCTCTGTCTGGTTGTACTCTTGTACTCATATACTTAAAGAATCTCCGTGGTAAGTGTCAATAAAGAAACCTTGATTTTCACTGAAACATAACCCAAAAAAACTGCTGGTCAATAACTGTGGCGAATATCATGGTAATGAAATCTTGAAGGGTAGTTTATAATGGCACTTGAGTAATATTAGCTTAGAACTAGCTAGCGAGTCCCATTCTCATGTCACCCACTTCATTCATCACGTTGTAATTTAAACGTAGGCCTAATGACAGGGGGGAAATGACTATTACATACAAGTTGAACAGTCTTGCAACATGCAATCTGCGACTATAGTTGTTCTCTCAAGACAAGTAGGCTAGTGATCACTCAAAGCAGGGTAATGAAAAAGGAGGCGCACCGCACGCATGGCTCGTAGGAGATGTACGATAGCCGAAAAGTTACGTAAGAAGTATGTCTAAGGAGCAAAGGTGTTTTGGAGCTAGTCCATTTTCGATGTCTCCAAGCCTCCAGTCCCTTTTCATAAGGCTACTTTGTTTTTTGAAAGCAATAGCCTACGTTCTTGTGCTGCCATGTCTGCGGGCATGTTCTTCAAATTATGTTCAACATCAGATTAATTGACCCTAACTTACTTCATGCATGTACCAGCTATCCACAGACAGCATAATTCATCATCAGATGGGTAGGCTTTGTATGAATAGTTCTAGGCCAATTTGAAGTGCCACCAGGAATCTTGATGTGCCCTGTATTTAATGTCTAGCCCACCACACACAGTATCCTGACGGTGGTGTATGTAGCTAAACAGATATGAAAGGTCAACACACACTAGGCCTACTGCTAAATCGATGTCAGAAAATGCCAATGTACAGCTACTACAAAGATATTTGCAACTATAATTACTGAAGTAGAACATGAAGTGACATTGGAGTGATTTACCTTTATGTGCAACGGTTGTTAAAGCATGTATGACATTTTTAAAATGTGGTGTGTTTGTATATGCTTGAACATCCCACAGACAAAACAGCTATCCAGCTATTTTCATACACCATGGTACCACAGCTTCATGATTAAAACTTCCTGGTTTATTTTCTTCATGTTTGTTCATTCAGATGGGTGTGTGGAGATCATGAAGATGGAACCTGCCAGCGAGCTCCAGCTCCAGCCCTTTATCCTCCATTTTAATAACAGTCATTTACATTTCATTAAACGTACCTGATGTCTCAACCAATATGACTTAAGTAATACATAGTACTGCTTTCAGTCCCTGAAGCAATGTGTTGACCAACAACACAAGAAGAACCCCCATATACATTTACGTCATGAGTCGTGTTGACTTTTAACTCGTTTATTTTTTAAATAAACACTTACTATTATCATCCCAATGTTTCTTGTGCTTGAGACCTGTATATTAACATGCCTTTACCATTTGACTTCTCATAAATGCTGAACAGAAAAGGCCAGAACAGGCTTTACGTATGTGTAATGTATTTTTATTATATGCTGCTTTTACTAATACAAATGCACACAGCCATTACTTAATAACTACTTACAATTGCAGGATTTAGCAGTACAAATTGTGTAGTTTATTTACATATTGTTTTGGTTTGTATAAACCAAACAAAACAGTTTTTGTTTGTCCTTGCAATAATCACAGCAACACCATGGAAGGCCCGTCACAGCAGCTGATGATGCAGCAGATCTGGTTTGTCCATGTTCTGAAAAGAGCAAGAGAAAGGGTTGACAAATTATTTTAGACAGTTCAGATAGTCAGGTGTCAGAACAAAGGCCCAGTGGCCTCTGAATAAAATGCTTCGTTCTGCCTGTTGTAGCTAATTGTATTATGATGTTATGAACAAAAAGCTGTGAAAGACGGATGAAACTTACGGGCGATGCGGACCGTGTCCTTGCCAGCTCTTGGAGGTCCTCAGGTGGCTCCAGGCCACACACAGGAAGCAGTAGTCCGCGGGGCCGTGGAAGTCCTCCACCTGCTCACGAGTCACGTTGATCACCACCTCCCACATCTGCTGCCCTGAAACACACAGCCATGGATATAGTGCCAGTTATATTTTATTACTATACACAAATTATGAGGGTGATCGCTTGACTCAGGAAATAGGTCTTAGATGTTACAGTTTTTGTCTTGTGAATGTAATCTTTGGTACCTTTTAAAATACTACCCTTTACATTATGCTTCCTGATTCTATACCTAAGTGTAGGCCTAATTTCAGTCTCACTTACTGATGTGTTAGGTTTATTATGCTTGGGACATTATTTGTACAAATCACTTGGTTACATTTTGTATATCCTCACCTCATAAGAGCCACACAGGGCAAGGCTATGGATTGCTAGAACCAGGCTTATGATAATGACTCACGTGTGTAATATAGTGTAGATGGCAGTCGTGACAGTGGCTCAAATCCTTATCCAGGAGTGGTCCTTCTATGGTGTGCCTGCTGAGGTGTACTGTTCAGAGAGGTACAAAAAAGGCACATGGAGGGTAATGAGAACAATATCCATTTTGTATGCAAACAACTTTAATAAGTAGCTGAACTTGTATAATAGTGACAGGTTTTGGGGTTAAAAAATGTCAGCATGGTATGAATATCCAGTAAATAGATACTGAATGAGGTATATTTCATTGAATGGCACTCGACCTGTATGCTACAGCCATGGATATGGACAATAGTCTTGTATTTTATTAAATATAACAATAATAGCTTTACAGAGGAATTGGATCTCAGGTCTAGAATCAGGAAGCATATTGTAAAGGTAGTATTTGAAAAATTACCAAAGACCACATTCACAAGACAATTTACAGTACTTCCAAGGCCCTGAGTTCCCAAGGAGAAATGTGCTTATCCACAACAGAGTGGTAGGCTTACATCTGCACAATCTGGGTAGGCCTACTTGACTGGTAATAGTCACATTAACAGACTAAAACTGCACAATGTATTGATAGATGTAAATTTGCTTTCTTATATTGGGGGTGTGTGTACTTACATGTGGTAGCCTACTGGCAGATTCTTGTTGGGACATCGCTTCTGCAATGACAGAAAACAACACAAGGGAGAACATTACTCCTAAAAGGAACGACGACATGAAATTGGCCTCCATAGTTTAGAGACAAATATGAAATGGCCTGATCTAAAGGTCCATTATCACAATGACAAACATCTAACTTAAGTTCAGCATATGGGTACATTCAACTTTCACATGTCAACAGCCCAAGCACTGAAACTGCACTAGTCAAGGTCGTAAACGACCTTTTGTTAGCTGCGGATTCAGGCCATTTCAGTATCCTCCTGCTACTTGATTTAACAGCTGCTTTTGACACAGTCTGCCACAACGTCCTTCTCACAAGGCTGGAAACCCTATTGGGCATCACTGGTACTGCACTCTCCTGGTTCAGGTCCTATCTAACCGGAAGAGAGCAGTTTGTCTCTATTGGTGATTTCCGGTCTCCAAATTCAGTCCTCACACATGGTGTTCCTCAAGGCTCAGTTCTAGGCCCCCTACTCTTCATCATTTATATTCTTCCCCTTGGTAACATTCTCCGAAAACATGGTCTAAATTTTCATTGTTATGCAGATGACACCCAAATTTACATTCACACCAAACCCTCCCATCCACTCCCCCTCGCTAACTTAACAACCTGCCTAAATGAAATTAGTAATTGGATGACCCAAAATTTTCTTAAACTTAATCAAAACAAAACCGAAGCCATCATCATCGCCACTCCATCATTACTTAAAAAGATAAACCTTTCTCAGTTCTCTATCCCTGACTATTTTACCTCCACTTCCTCTGAAGTAAGAAATCTGGGCGTCATCATCGACTCTTCGCTCTCCTTTGAATCCCATATCAAACACCTCACCAAAACTGCATTTTTCCACCTTAAAACCATCTCCAGACTCCGCCCTTCTCTTACCCCTACCTCTGCTGAGACCCTCATCCACGCTTTCGTAACCTCCAGATTAGATTATTGCAATGCCCTACTCACTGGTCTCCCTACTAAATTGATTAACCGTCTACAATACATTCAGAACTCAGCAGCTAGATTACTCACACACACCAGACCCTGGCATCACATTACCCCTATCCTCTATCAATTACACTGGCTTCCTATCCATTCACGTATCCATTTCAAAATTCTCCTCCTTGTATACAAGGCCCAGCACAACCTTGCACCCTCCTACATCACAAGTCTCCTCACCCCATACAATCCCACCCGCACATTACGCTCCACTGACTCACTCCTCCTTACAGTTCCCTCCACACACCTGCGCACCATGGGCGACAGGGCATTTAGTGTTGTTGGCCCCAAACTTTGGAATTCACTCCCACTGTCTCTTCGTCAGTGTTCCACACTATCTACTTTTAAATCTAAGCTGAAGACACACCTTTTCATTTCTGCTTTTCCACTTCAGTGACAGGCACTTCCACTTTATTTTAATCATCAGTTTATTTTTAATTTTACATACTATTATTTTTTCCCCCTCATTTTATTTTATTTTCAAATGCATTCTACTTTTTCTTACTTGAAAACATTTATCTTTATTGTACTTTTATTTCTATTTTATTTTTGCATTTTAATTACTTTCCTATTGTTAATTCACTGAAGCTTTGTTTTACTTTCCCTACTCTTATGTATTTGTTTTGATTGTAAAGTGTCCTTGGGTATCTTGAAAGGCGCTCAAAAAAATAAAATTTATTATTATATATTATTATTAAGTATGAATATGCACAATATTAAGACGACAGATAAAACATTAAACTATAACCTCGCGGGTTGCTCGCGCAAAATTTCGCGGTACGAAAATGACCTCCGCGAATTATATTAAGCAATGTCTCAACATAAATTCTGCCAACAGAGTCACCCTACAATATAAACAATAAGTGAGGAATGATGCATTTTGCAGGTGCACGCCACAAACCTAGAACTATTTTGCAGGTGCACGCCACAAACCTAGAACTATTCTAGTTTATGTGCTCAGACTATCTGCTGAAATGAAATAACAGGTAGAGCTTGCCAGCTGTCGGCAGAGTTTACCCCCATATCATCCTGGGCAGCTGGCACATGACCATCGACGTTATGACCAACAACAATGGCGGCAGAAAAGAGTTGTAGCATTAATGATTTACAACAATACAACAATTGAAATACATATATCAAATGTGTAGTCATTATGAAACATTATGAAGTCTTACCTGAAAGTTTCTCCGTGAAGACTTCACACGTTCACACAAGACGAGAACGTTCACTTCCTGGTGTGACGTTAACTCGCCGGAAAATGCCATTGGTGGATGTGTAGCAACCGGCCTTTGGATTGGACCGCACCTCAGGATACGTTAGTAATAATTTTCGCTACATTAATCGCAATTTCCTCAAAAACACGCAACATTTCGAGTGGGAAACAACCGGCTATGTGAAACTAAGGATGTTATACAATTTCTGTTAAAAAATGGGCTTGTCTCCTGCAGGGTAATTATAATTTCGATAACTAAGCAAGATAGACCGTCTTGGCCTTCAGTCTATAATGCACAAAGTAATCTTTTATATTTTTTAAACGTTCACCTGTAGTCTACATTCTACTTTGGTTTCGACAGCTCCATCTTGTGTTCAAAATGAGTCGTGACGCTAAAGCCATCCAGATAGAATTAACTTGTTGCGCTGTAGGCTACATCTCTCTTCCAGTACGTCATCTCTGTCGTCTATAATTTGATGCAATGAATATATTCATGCCGTCAACGTAATTCACAGCAATGGTTAAAATGCGCATTAGCTGTAGGTCTATCTAATTTTTTGGACAAATAGGTTAAGTGGGAAGCATAGGCCTATTACTCTCCTGGGCGTTTTACCCCAGTCTACACTTAAGTTTTAAGGAGCCTAGGGGTGGGCGGTAACCGCGGTATAATATCGTGTGCGGTATTTTTTCATCAATGATAGAGATTTTGTGTCATACCGTCTACCGCAATAGCGCATTGCATCCTGCACACTCGCAGAGGAATAACAGCAGCACAGGCATTTCATTAAAAACTACTCAATACAAAATGTGTAATGTAGGCTACAATTGTTTGCAATTGTATGTGATGCCAAAACATTTCAATTCTGGAGTGTAAATTTACTTTTAAGGCTGTATGACAAGCAAGCTCACTAGCGAACAGCCCAAGTTATTCATTTCATTGCAGTAACAAAGATGTGCTAACACTTGCCTTACATTTTAAGGCATTGCACCAGGCTCAATAACGGTGTGTTGCTATGCCCAGTTCAGAAAATATAATTCATGGTATCTGACTATTATAGATTAAAAGTTTAAAAAGGTGTTTTCAAATTATTTGAATGACAAGAATTCCCACATAGATAAAACAACGTCTGACCAGTCATTTCAAAAAATAAAATGCAAAAAAATGGTCTTTTGGTCATTTAGCCACAAAACGCTTAATTTTTTCAGATTATACACAAATGTACAATACCGTGATATATACCGTGATATATACCGTGGCTAAAATTATACTGAGGTATACATTTTTGGCCATACCGCCCACCCCTAAAGGAGCCCTACCATTTCTAAACACCTGTCAATATTTCAGCGAAGCAAAAGTATACATTTTTAAGTATCCCAACGTTTCCACTCTGTGGGTCTGTGGAGAGTTTAGGCTGCGCTAATATGGCCGACCTGTGCGGACGTGCTTGAAATATGCGATGACGTATCTAGTCTTCATATATGATGTCTGTGGTCCCTGCCTCTGCCTCCTCTTCCAACAACTGCCACCCGTCCCCTCCCCGCCCCCTACTTCCTCTTCCAACAACTCTGTCCCCCCTCCCCTGCCACTGCCTCCTCTTCCAACAACTCTCTTCGCTGGAGGTGCTGGCTGGCACCAACTCCAATTCAGAGTCGGAGTCATCTCTTGGTCAGTGTAACAACAAATGGTACTTACTCTAAGTCAGGATCTCCTCCCTCCAGGAAAGTCCTCTCCTCATCTGGACTTATTGAGGATTCAAACTGTGACGAAGCCATTATCTTACAGTTTTTTGTTCTTTAAGTACTTCTGACACCATGTAACGTATAGGCCTATGTAGTCATCGACAGGACACGTGCTGGATCAAGTGTAAGCCATAAGATTTATTATTGACAAGCCAACGGTTGCTATGGGAATATATGTACTGGACCTACGGGTACTCTGTGGGGTCATAAGTCACATCATAAAAGTGATACGGTCCCATCTTTGGAAATAAGCTCCTTTTACACCTTCCCTTGAGTTAAATAATATGGTTTTACCGTTCTCCTGCATTTTCAACCGTTTTCTAGTTATGACAGTGCAAATTTTACCTCCAAGCTAACAGTTAACATTGAGTCCTATGAGACCAGTTAGCCGCGAGCTGGTCTCATAGGACTCAATGTTAACTGCTAGCATGGAGGCAAAATTTGCACTGCCATAGCCAGAGAACGGTTGAAAGTATAGGAGGCTGTTCCAATCTTCGTACTTTCCGCCCTTCCCGCACTGTGTTTGGGTACGCAGGGCGGTTCCATTTCTAATCGCGGCGGTGAAGTGTACTGTAAACTACCCGGATAACGCCCTCAAACCGGCCATTTTTTGAAGTGTGCAGTTATGTACACTTTTCGCACTCAACGGCCGCCATGTTTGTTACGTAGTTTCCTCTCTGGTTGAGTGTCAGATTGGTCAAACTGCCGAATCTCTGTGATGATAGCATAGCTTTGATTCAAAAGACAATAGCCATGTATATAAGAGAAAGGGGTAGCTTTTAAAAATTGTCAACATAAGGAACAGTGTCTTCCGTGCTGAATTGTATATTGGTGGTTGGTAAACTCTGATGACACGCGACAACCGTCATTTCCGTGAAGTGTATCAGACAGAACGTGAATTGGACCTGCACTTCACCCTCAAATTTAGCCGTTAAGTTGAGGGTGGAAAGTGCACTGTATCACAGTACACAGTGCAGAGTGTGGAGAATGGAACACGCTCCAGGAAAACGGTAAAACCCTATTATCTAACTCAAGGGGAGGTGTAAAATAAGCTTATTTCCAAAAATGGGACAGTATCACGGAGCATACATTACAGGTCAGTGTAATAACAAATGGTACTTCAGTGTTTCCCATACATTGAGGAAACTATGGTGGCCCGCCATAGTTTAAATTTGGCCACCATACGAAAATGTAAAAAAAAAAAAAAAACGATTTCCGTTTTTGTTAAAAACGATTTGAATTACGATTTCCTTCGCATTTTCCTCCTGGAGTAAATACATCCTATAGTCTATAGAGAATATTACAAGGGCTTGAAAGACAGAGGGATCAAAAGCCTAGTCAAGTTGTTGTAGTTAACTTGGGTTTGGTAGCAATCAGGGCTGTAGTACTCGAGTCCGGACTCGGTCTCGAGTCCGTCTCGAGACGTGTTTTTAATGGTCTTGGACTTGTCTCGGACTCGCTAGTACTTGAACTTGGACTTGTCTCGGACTCCCTTACTGTTCCCTACTGGTCTCGCTGAACATAGCTGTTGGACTCGGCCAGAGAGACTCCTAGCTGTTTGACAGGCCATCGAAGATTCTAAAAAAACTGATAACCAATCACACACACACACTATTACTGAACATTCTAAACATGTATCTTCCCGCGGAGGGCATCCTCGAGAGACTGCCGCCTTCATTGTTCTTCGACTCCAGCATACAGCCGCGCGAGATAGTTACCGTGAAGATGTCTGCCAGTTCAACTATAATAAAATTTGGTTATGTAAATCATCAGGAGTTTGTCACAGATGGAAAAAAAAACACAAGGCAGACTGCAAATTCTGCAAAAAGACAATTTCGGAGACATCTGGGACAACATCTAACTTCAACCGACACCTTCAGAGGCACCACCCCGCTCGGTAAGTAGAGCAAGAACTAACTTTAGCTTGCAGGTGCATACTTAAGCTAGTACTGCTGCTAGTAGCTAGACCACTGCTGACAAGACACCGTAGCCGGCGCGCAGTGGATGATAAAGCCGGCACATCCTGGACGCAAAGCTACTATTCCTTACGTATGGCATTTGGTTCACACCAGTAGGCCTACTAAAAGTGAAAGGTACGATGCTGGTATTCTGAGACTGATGTACACGCATTGCAGTTTCAGGTTCCGTTTGTGACTGGTTTTGTTGGGGCTTGCTTGAATGCTACGTTAACGTCTGACTTCAGTCAGTGGTTTCGAGCACTGACCACTACTGTAGCACACGAGCCGTGAGAAACACATCGCCGCTCATTAGTCCACCAGAAAGTGATGTTGTTGGCATACTATACGTAATAGACGAAGAACACAAGTAGACTCAGTTGATGCGGGAGTGGGTGTCTACCCGTTTTATTTACGATATTTCATGTCCATGTTATGTCACCGTCACGCCTGGCTAAGCCAATATCATGACATGAACATTTCCAAAATCCATAGGCCTACCAACTAATAATTAGCTTTTAACCTCTTAAGCTTCGGGGCTATTTAGGGTTCTTGTGTTCAACGAGAGGGAGGGACAGTCAGCGACATTGGTCAGTGTCAGCAGCAGATAGGATGTTTTCTGTCAACCTACGAGTAGAGTGATGCTTTCGTTGGTGGGGAAAGGGGGGAATGAGCGAGCAGCAGGCTGCAGCCAAGTTGAAATGACTGGGTTAACAGGTGTAATTTAACTGGCAATGCTAAAGTTAGGACGTGCTTTGTAGATGTTTCATAAACGGAGCTGTTGTAGAGGGGTACAAAAACAACAGGAAAAAAGACAAGAAGAAGGGGCTCGGGTGACACTGATGGAGGAAGTGACAGGCTGTGTCTGTGTCCATAAGGCTAGACTTGTTATTGCCATTCGAATGTGATATGGGAGGATATGTTAATTCAAATTTATATCAGGCATTTTTCTGCCTGTGCAGTTTCTCTTCTGTAACACACTCAAAACATTATAGCTATTAGCCTATAATACGGTCTAGATAAATTGTACTTATTCTCTATACTGAACTCACAAACAAAGGTTAAGTTAAACATAGCAGAAAAAAAAACCAAAAATATCCCTTATGCAAGTGTCTTGACATTTTAGTTCCAATACAGCACCATTGCCTGATGATTGAGTGAGTGTTACAACTTATTTTAGTTTTTCAGAGTAAGGACATGAATGTATAAATTGGGATATTTTACTTATCTTTTAATGAGGTTTGATATCTGTATGTTATTCACTGAATAATAATAATATTCAGTCCCTTCCAACACTTATATATGTTTTTGTGTTTTTTATTCTATCTCCAGCCTGCAGGAGTATCGCCAGGGCCAATGTGGTGACTCACAAGCAACAATCCCAAAGCTGTTTGAGCAGCGTTCTCAGCTGCAACTTTACAGTAGCCAATCATCCCGGCAACAGGCGATCAACCAGGCCATCATTAATGACCTCATCATCGGCTGTTGCCTACCCTTGTCAGTCGTTGAAAATGAACATTTAAGGCACTTCCTCAAAGTAATGGGTGAGCGATATACCCCCATATCCCGGTCGACCATCACCAGCAAATCCATTCCACAACTCGTCTCCCGGGTGAAAGACTCCATCAAATCCCGGCTCCTGGAACAGCAGTCCGTGTCTGTGACCTGTGACATCTGGTCGGACCGGACGATGAGATCATACTTCGGTCTCACTGCTCACGTGCTGAGCTCTTCTTACAATCTAAGCGCATACCTGCTTGACTGCAGGCGATTCAAAGCTCGGCATAGCAGCGACAACATTGCTACGGCATTCCAGGAAATTCTCGAGGAGTATGACATCACTGACAAAGTGAGCTTCATCGTCACTGACAATGCTTCAAACATGAAAAAGGCCTTTCAAGTGAAGATGCCAGCAGGTAACAGTGAAGATGGCAGCTCAGATGAGGAGGAGGACATGGCTGCAGAGTTGGACACAGGAGGTCTGTTCGGTTCCCATCAACGGCTCTCGTGCTTCGCTCACAGCCTACAGCTGGTCATTGGCGATGGCATGAAGGAGCTAAAATCAATGTCCCGGGCCATCTCAAAAATATGCAAACTTGCCAGTCTGCTGCACACCAGCACAATATTTAAGGAGAAATTTGAGTCTATCTTTGGGAAGGGCAAGAGTATCCCTGTCGCAACCGTCACCAGGTGGAGCTCACAATTTCGGCAGGTGGAAGCTGTTATTCAGCTAGAGCATGCTGCGCTCTCTGAGATGTGTCAAATTGATTTTGAGAATGTGGTCCTCAGCCAGCGTGAGTGGGCACAATGCCAAGAACTTAGCCAAATTCTTGGACCTTTTGCTGAGGCCACAGATTTAACCCAGGGTGACAAAGTAGTCACCATTAGCATGGTTGTCCCGACCGTGTTAGAACTTCGTTCGCACCTGGATGCTATGGATGGAGAAAGGAAACTGTGCAGATCACTGACCAGGGCCCTCAGAGCCTCACTCGAAAGAAGATTTGCGGGCATCTTTGTAAGGTTAGGAGTGGTGGACGATGAAGGCCCTGACCTGCCATTCAGCCACGACGTGTACATCCATGGAGCGATGCTGGACCCCCAGTTCGGATTAAAGTGGGTGGACATGGAGGTGAAGACCAGTGACGGCGCAAAGCACAAACTGCGAAAATCACTAACCGGTATGTTCTGTATTTCAAAATATTTAAAGACTGTGCAGCAGCTTATTAAAGTGGAAAAGGCTATTCAAATTTACAGGGACACAAGTTGTATCGTCACATGCATTGAAATACTTAAAAGTTGAACATGCAGTGATTTCCCTGTACTGCGCGTGTACGGGGTCTTTCTGTTTTCTTATGTTTCCAGATAGCTTGGTCACTCTGGCGAAGACAGTGGACCTGGACTACCCAGAGCCTACCCAGGAAGAGTCTCCCCCAGCTCCCCCGAAGTCCAAGGTCAAGCGGCTCCTGGAAAAATACAAAGTTCCAAAGAAAGGCCAATCTCCCCTTGGACATCAAAGCGTCCCCAGGTGGGTGATGGTTAAATCACACTTTGAATGCATTTGGGTGAAGTATTGATGCATTTAGAAAAAGTATAATAGTAATCTGTTTAAGTGATTTACTTTAAAGTGCACTTTACAAAATCACACTTCGAAGACATTTGGGTGGAGTATAATCATAGTGTACTTTTAAAAAGTACAATTGCAATATGTTTACAAAATACACTTTTAGTAAGTTCACTTTTTGAACACTATTAGTATATTCCTCTAAATACACTTCAGCCAAACATCTTCCAAGTCCACTTTAAGTATGGTTGGCTGGCTAAATGTACTTTCTTTGAGAGCAACATAATTATATCTAATTTTAAGTACACTTTCAATAAGCATATTGTAAACATGCTTTTTCTTTCTTTCTTTTTCACCTGGGTCAACAGTGAAGTCCAGTCTTATCTGGAGAACATTCAGTCGTACTCAGCAGAGGAGGATGCACTTGCGTTTTGGTCTAAAAACAAAGACAAATACCGCCATTTGCATGCCCTTGCCCACACATTTCTTTCCATACCGGCTTCTTCAGCACCGGTCGAGAGGGTGTTCAGTGCTGGAGGGATAATTATGAGGCCCCATAGGGCAAGCCTGGGAGGAGAAATGCTGTCCTCGCTTGTCTTTTTGAAATGCAACATGCACGAATTGTAATGCAGCAAATCTTTGATTGGGTGGGATGGGGGTGGGGGGTTTTGTTTTCAAACAATGATTTTACTGTATATGATATATATATAAACAAATAATAGTTCATTCTGTAATAAAATGATTTATGACGTATAACTTATGTTCTTTGATTGGATGGGGTGGATGGTGTTTTCAAACAATGATTTTACTGTATATAATATATATATAAACAAATGACAGTTCATTCTGTAATACAATTAACTAAAGTTCTTTGATTGGGTGGGGTGGGGGTGTTTTCACACAATGATGATCTTACTGTATAGGGTCATTCCACATCAATTCAACAGGAGCCCACACACTTAGGTCTCATTAAATCTGAAAAAATTACCAAATGTACCCATGATACTTAAGAGAGACATAGTGCATTTAGTTGAGTGTAAGATGTATACTTTCCCTTTTACAGCCAGTTTCACCACTGGGGGAGGGGGGGTCCCCATTTTGTTCACACACTATTTTTGTCAAAGTTCACAAGCCCATAGCTCAAGAACTAAACCATGTAGGAAGCTCACATTATGCATGCTGGTACATAGATAGGAATAGTTTGTTGCAAAACTTTCCGTTTTGGTTGGATGATCCTGCATCATCATAGCATTCCCTCAAAAATAAGAAATGTATTGTAGTTTTTGGATGTGCTCTGTTTAGGCCTTCCGAAGACATATTTGTACCCAACATAGGCTCTTAATTTTATCCCCCTTGTAGAAATAGGAGAAACACTCTCATAAAAGGCAATAAATAGAAAGGAAACCCTATCGGTGTTTGAACAGAACACAGCACAAGTCTGACAAATCATTTTGGGTGTCATTTTCAGAGCTCCAGAGCACCTTGTGGGAGCAATATGTTTTCTAGAACATTGATAAATAATCAAATGCAAATTTTGCCCTGATATGATCACCTGAGAGTCCCTGTGCAGGGGTACAGGTATCCCTTTCAATTCAATGATTTAAGGAGCGTTCAATGTGGGAAGAGACACTAGGTCAGGCACAAAGAGTCCTGTTGTTACTTTTTTTGACCAGCAGATGGCAGCAGAAGAAACACATAGAAAACATATTGCTCTCAATGTTCAGGATGGAAATTAAAAAAGAAAACGTCACATATAACAAGTCAAGTCGGCATTTTTAAAAAGAAGAATTCATGGGGAAAAAAATTATAATAAAAAAATCTGTGGACACACAGGTGTTCTGGAGCTCTGAAAATGACACCCAAAATGATAAATCAGACTTGTGTGGTCTTCTGTTTTGCAACAAACTTTTCCTATCTATGTACCAGCATGCATAATGTGAGCTTCCTACATGGTCTTCCTACATGGTTTAGTTCTTGAGCTATGGGCTTGTGAACTTTGACAAAAAAAGTGTGAACAAAATGGACCCAAACGATGAAATTTCAAACAATGATGATCTTACTATGTATGTATATAAACAAATGACAGTTCATGACATGCTGTAATAAATTGAACTAAAGTTTTCATTACACTTGGTTTTATGTCTGTTTTTATTGTATGCTTCATGTCTCCATGTATACAACAATTGTACAATACTTTTCACACTTTGGAGTGAAGCTATATTGAAACTTAGTATCAAATTACTTGCTTACGGTACCCTTTAGTGATAATAGAAGACACTTGGGTTTTTTATGATGTCTCCAGCAATGGATGAAGGTGGAGAGAGGGACTTTTTAACTTGATGGGAGCTTGATGAAGCTTTTTGAGTTTGAGTTTGGTATCCAGTGTGTAACAGAAAGATATTTGGATTCAGTAACTATATCGGTTTTAATATTAGCAGTTTGTCCCTTGGTTTTATAGAAGAATCATTCCACTGCTCAAGCCATTGAGCCACACTTTACATTTGTCTATTTCTCTGCTGCTACTACAGCATTTTGTTACCATATTTTGTTCATCATAACCCAAAAATATTTTGCTCTAAGTATAATATTGAGTTTTCTGTCCTGGACTCGGACTCGGACTCGAACCTCTTCGGACTCGGACTTGACTTGGACTCGAACCTCTTTGGACTCGGACTTGACTCGGAATCGAACCTCTTTGGACTCGGACTTGACTCGGACTCGACAAAGGTGGACTTGACTACAGCCCTGGTAGCAATAAAAAAAACCTTCAGAGAAGGGACAGTTGGGATGAGTTTACTAACACTCCCCAGGCTTTGTTTTACAGTTGTAATGAGTTTGGTTGACAGGCCTTCATTGACACGGCAGAGGAGACATTGAGCTGTATATAGAAATGAATGTGAATATAGACATAAATGTGTAATATGTTGTTCAGCCCTTTCAATGGGAGGAATTTTGAAAATACTGGCCCTGTGACCAGCCTGTGTGTGTGGGGGGAAAAGGCATAGCCTACCCTCTTAGACCCTTTTTGTCTATGTGTTAACAATTTCAATTTCATAGTATTTCTTATCTCTGCTCCTATTTTGTTTTATTATTTTTTTCATTTATTTTTACATAGACCCCTGCATGAGGGACGAATGAAACTGTGTTGTAAACAGAAATTATTCACTGTACTGCATTTAAAAAAAAAAAAAAATGTACTTTTTTTTTAATGAAAGGTTGCTTTGTTATTCGAATGAGTGGACCTTCCAATATTCCTTGGGCGGCCTCAGCCTGGAGTCGGCTATGCGATAGAAGTCCTTGAGCAGTCCTGGCTCCAAACACCAGCGACGAATATTTTGGTCTGAAAACCCCCTTATTCCCCCAAATTTGCTGCATAACTCAGTGGTAATGTCCGTGCATGACATGCCATTGCACCTCCTACTTCTAATAAACTCTCCATACATATCAAGAGACATGGTTAATGAAACTATGATATGCTACTTAAGTTAAACAGACTACTATGCTAATCAATGATAATTCAGACCTAATGTCTACCCCCTCTCAAGTTCGCGTTGATCAAAGTATCTTCCGGGTTTTAAATCTTTTGTCACAGGTGACACTTTTCTCCAACAGTTCGATGCTGTGGCATACCCAGATCTTTGGGCGTTTTGCAAGTCTCTTTTACTGCTCTCGCATGGTCAGGAATCTATAGAAAGAGGCTTCTCCGTAAAAAAAGGAGATCGAGACGGAGAACATGCAAGAGGAAACATTGGTCACACAGAGGCTTGTTTACGACTACTCTGAGGAGGGCTGCTAAACGTTCTGCAGGATGAAATTGCCACCAAACCGTTGTCATTCCAAGCATTTCCATTCAAATCAATGGGAAAACGGTTTTTCGCGAATAACTCTAGAACGAAAGATCGCACGGCTTCGCGGACGATGCAAAAAAGTTTCGGCAGCTTCAAATTAGGGTGCCCACCGAATTTGGGGTTGCGGGGACCTCCGGTTGCGATTCCTTTTACACTCGCACGTGGCCCGTAGGCCGAAAACGCCAAATCTGGCCAGGAACGAGCTAGTAACCTATATGTGGTGTCCTAGCGTTCGGGGGGACGAGACGATTAAAACGCATACTCACACGTCTCTCTACGACCTTTCCTTGAATTTCTACGAATATTTTTCCTATTTTTTCAAGCTCTAGGCCCGAAAAGCCTTTCGGGCCGTGGATTCGGATAGGAACGTCGTAGAAAGATTCCGAAAAGTTCCACGCGCTCGGGCTGATGAGACGATTCAAATGCACCGTCGTTTGGCTCTCTGCAACGTTCCTTTCAATGTTTTTACTCAATTCAGGGTTAATTCAATTTAAGCCTAAAGGCAAGGCCTGATCGGCTGCCATTTTGGATAGGAACGTCGTAGAAAGATTGCGCAAAGTTCCACGCGCTCGGGCTGATGAGACGATTCAAACGACACCTCAAACATGTATCTGCGACCTTCTTAGCCAAAGTTACAACCGACCAATCACAGCACTCAATCAATTATCCCCTTAACAAGGCTATATAAGCCTGCTCCAACATCTCTTTCAGACGCCGGAAGGCTGGCCGAACTCTGGTCCAAACCTCCAGGGTGTCTGAAGCACTAAATCATCCCAGGAAAGGTGCACTTTTCTGTTGGAGAGTACCAGAACGATCAGGATGGTAAGTTTATATTGTTTATAATTAATTATCTCCGGAACCGTACATCGTACAGACTTGTTGTTTGTCGTAGTGACTTACCGGAGTTGATGGTAACGCCAATTAGCGCTAATTAGTTAATTAGCTGTTTTTGGCTAATTAATCAGTTTTTCTTCAATATCTTTGGAACGAAGCGTCGTACAGCGATTCTGACATGTTACCTTTGATGTTCCAACATTTTACAGCTAATTAGCTAATTAGCTAGGCTAACCGTACATGCTAGAAACTTGCCGTTTTTTGCATTGGTGTCCTAGCAACATGCTTCATGATAAGCACCCAAAGCCTAACTCTACACTTAACCTTAATCAAAACTTTTATTCACAGGATGACGACAACGAAGACTTCTTCACTGTAGGGATGGAGAACAGTGACGATGTTTCACGGCCCTACCAGGAGTCTGCAACAATTGAGAACTTCCTGACTTCCACTACAGTCAAGGTGCATCTGCACCCGTCAGTTATTCCAAATCCATTGGAAAACATCAACTTTTCTTACGACATTGATGGATGGTGATAGAGCTTCAGGAGCTTCCAGCCCTCTTCCAGGGTGTCAACTTTCTCTTCCTCCCAAAGAAACAGTTGAAGTGCAAAGACTTCTTCATCTTCATGAAGAAGCACATTGACCTGTCAACCCTAAAACAGAAGTCCTTAAAAGCCGTACGAAACATCCAAGGGATCGTCATCGGTCTTATCGATGGCGGATACTATTTAAACTTGACGGCATATCCCAAAAACCTGGCCAACCCAGATGGAAATCTTTTCAACAAGAAGGAATACCAAAAAATTGCCATCACGGCATTCCAGGAAGTGGCACAATGTTTCCAGGACAACGTCCAGCTCTTGACCCCGGAAGACCTGAAGAGACCAACCTTTAGCAAACAGAACCTCCAACTCACGGCAAACTTTGAAGTCCTTCCGCAAGACCAAAAGTTTGTCATGTCAATCCTGCAGAAGGCGGTTGACACAAACGGCCGCGCGGGTCATAGAAGAGCTCGAGAGGTATGTGTGACTGCTCTGACTTGTTTATTGTTATTTTTATGTTGTCTATTGTGTTGAAACCCTGTAGTCAGCCTGCAAAGCCTCAAAAATATATGTTTGATGGCATTTTCTGTTAAAAGTTGGCAACCATGCTAGAAGTTATCAGCATGGGCTGAGGTTTCAGAATCACCCGGTTGCCAACACGGAACTTGACCTTTAAGGTCAAATATGAAGGTCAAAAGGTCAACCACAGTAAAATAACAGTGTTATTTAGTTAGAAATTGTTAAAAAGATGTTAAAAGTGGGCAACCATGCCAGAAGTCATCAGCATGGACTAAGGATTCAGAATCAACTTGTTGCCAACACGGAACTTGATCTTTAGGGTCAAATTTAAAGGTCAAAAGGTCAAAAACAGGGTATTTTCTTGCTAGTCTTTGTTGGGAACTGTATATTCATGGAATTCTTTTTCAAATGTAAGCAACCATGCTAGCTGGTATCTGCATGGACTAAGGTTTCTGAATCACCTGGTTGCCAACATGGAACTCGACCTTTAAGGTCAAATATGAATGTCAAAAGCAATGCATTTTCTGGTTTGCCTTTTTTTTGTTGGGGGGGGGGGGGGGGGTCATATTCATGGAATTCTTTGACAATCATGCTAGAAGTTATCAGCATGGACTAAGGTTTCATGGTCCATGGTTGCCAGCATGGAACCTGATATTTAAGGTCAGATTTGAAGGTCAAAAGGTCAACCGGGGTAAAAAAAAATATATATATTTTGGGTATTTTGTGATGTGCTTTCATAAAATACAAGTTGTTTGCATGATGTATTGAATAATTAGTTCGAGATATTAGTTAGAGATATTTCGTATTATTTAAATCATTTTAGGTGAGTGAAAGTATTGGAACAAATAATCGTAAAGAAAATAAAACACTGTTTTGATGAGGTTTCTCCCAAAGTGGACAGCGCTGTCAAAAGTTGCATTTGGGATTTTCTGTCAGTGGACGGTAGAAGTGTTCACGAGAGTCACACTTAACCTACTGTAAGTATCAGATGACTCTGGACAGTGATTAATTAACCTTTTAATCCTACTTAGAGCCCCTTTAAACCCAAGTCTTCAGTGAACAACAAAAACAAGGAAAATACTTTAGGGGACTGTATATTTAGAAGTTATATAGTCTTTATTATTAGGGTATGAGTGAAAGTGATTATTGCAAATTGTCAATAACAAGAATGTAATTCATCATATTGTTTCTTTACTTCAATAATAATTAAAACAATAATTAAAATTCAAATGTGATGTCAGTACATACTGGATATTTATGTATTTAAAGGAGCTATTGTTGCTGTTATTACAAAAAGGTTGTGTCATCCAGATCATGTTCTATCCCTACGGCGTTTAAACATTCTACATTTTAATCACATGCAGGTATACAGGGCTGTCCATTCCTCAGGCAACTGCAGGCATGTATTGCCCTCTTGGTTCTACAACCATATCTTATCAGTCCTAAGCTACTATGTGGAACTGGAGGTTTACTTTGCCACACAGCCATCAAGTGTTGGTCTACAAATTTCCAACCACGTGTCTCCTCAGTGTCTTTGTCAATATGTACTTTGTCAGACTGCAGCCATACATTTGCCTGCTGATTTGTTATGCAAGATGCAATCCATATGCATCACTTGATGGTAACATATCAATTGTCTTTTTGTCTTCTGAAAAAAGTCAATCAATACCCAAAGATAAGCATGGTGATTTGTACAGGTTACACAAAAACTCAAGCCTGGGAAATTGCAACCAAAAATTCTACAGTAGTCATGAGAACATCAAGAGAAGTGTGCAATACTTGCTCTACTCTTACTGTAGGTTTTATTTCCTAACTATGATATGACATAGCAAATCAGCAAGTATCCTTCATTGCTATAACCATTTGAAACACATCAGAAATAACTGAAGTCATTATTTTTTCTATGGAAAGCATGTGAATTGATGGGGCAAAGCAAATTCACTGGTGAGCCAAGGCATATCCCATTTCATACCAGCAGCTTAATGTGCTTCACAAAGAAGAATAAAGTAATTGAGATGACCAGAATGAAAATTAAAAAAATACAAGTTAATTTTATGCTAATGAGCTATGATGAATGTCTAAGGATGACAGGCCAGAGCCCCACCATGATAAGCCAAATCAAACATTAAATTATAGGCCTACTAATTATTCAATATACAGTACCATGCAAACAACTTGTATTTTATGAAAGCACATCACCAAAAAACTGATTTTTTAATTGATCTCGGTTGACCTTTTGACCTTCAAATTTGATCTTAGAGGTCAAGTTCCCTGTTGGCAACCAGGTGATTCTGAAACCTTGAGTGCATCTTAATATGTGACCTTGCCTCCTCCACTTGCGCTTGTCTCCTCGCCCCGCCTCCTGGCCCCTCCTCTGTGGAGAAAACGATAAAGTTTCCCAGCTGTCAACCTAGCCACAACAACTTTTGAGGGACTGTTTTTCATTCACCATAACAATTGCAAACGAGAAAAAGACTCTACAATTGAGCTTTTGCAAGATTTGCAAGAAATATAATGCTGTTGTCAGTGATGTCATCATGACGAGAAGCGAGTGGAGGAGGCAAGTGGAGGAGGCAAGGTCCCATATTAAGATGCACTCCTTAGTCCATGCTGATAACTTCTAGCATGGTTACTAACTTTTGAAAAAGATTTCCAGGAACACAGTCCCCCAAAAAGTCTAACCTTAAAATACATAGTGTTTGACCTTTTAACCTTCAAATTTGACCCTAAAGCTCAAGTTCCGTGTTGGCAACAAGTTGATTCTGAATCCTTAGTCCATGCTGATGACTTCTGGCATGGTTGCCCACTTTTAACATCTTTTTTAACCATTTTAAACTAAATAACACTGTGTTTTGACCGTGTTTGGCGTTTTGACCTTCATATTTGACCCTAAAGGTCAAGTTCCATGTTGGCAACCAGGTGATTCTGAAACCTTAGCCCATTCTGATAACTTCTGCCATGGTTGCCAACTTTTGAAAAAGAATTCCATGAATATACAGTTCCCAACATAGACTAGCAAGAAAATACCCTGTTTTTGACCTTTTGGCCTTCAAATTTGACCCTAAAGGTCAAGTTCAGTGTTGGCAACGGGTTGATTCTGAATCCTTAGTCCATGCTGATGGCTTATGGCATGGTTGCCCACTTTTAACAACTTTGTAACACTGTTATTTGACCGTGGTTGACCTTTTGACCTTCATATTTGACCTTAAAGGTCAAGTTCCGTGTTGGCAACCAGGTGATTCTGAAACCTTAGCCCATGCTGATAACTTCTGACATGGTTGCCAACTTTTAACAAAAAATGCCATCAAAAGTTTATTTAAGCACCTTAGCTGCTGATGGCAGGCTGACTACTGTCTAGTTTATGGATTTCAAGGACAAATTCTAAAAACAAACTGTTCTCCAGAGTGGTGGTGGTGTGATGGATTGTTGTGCGAATGCAGTTATCAGGGATGTGGAAAACAGGCCTGTTGAGTCTGTCTTGGTGACACAAGAGGACCTGAATGACCGCATGCCACTTGTACCATACTTTGTCCAAGGTCGTCTGTTTGCCACTCCCAGGACATTCTTGATGAATTAACACTGTAAGTATTATAATTCAACCGACTACCATCCTAACATTGTGTCCTGAGCGAGTGTTACTCTAACCACACCTGTTCCACACAGCTTTGGACAGCATTGGATTGGTTTCCAGGAGGCATTGCTCTATCTACCATCTGTCTTTGTATGCAGACTGCAATGCCTTTTATGTTCGTTGTACAATGTACAATTTCCACTGCACACATTCACAATGAAAAGCGCACTTTAAATTGTGTACAGTATGTATGAGTTATGTTTTGTGCTCTTTTATATGTTTGGCATCATTCCAGGAAGGTGGTGTAAATTGTGAATATCCTCCCCCTATCCCCTACCAGGAGAAACAATTTTAAATAATGTAAAAATGAAATGCTTTGCCGGGAACTATCAAAGCTCCCTGGACGGGAAAACAATTGATGTGACCAATGCCCTGCTGGCCGTGCTTGGTGGAGCTAATTCTCTACCAAGTCTTTACCGTAGCTGTGACTGCCGCTGTACACAAATCACTCCCTGCAGAGTACAGCAGTTCCATTGTATGACCAAAACTGGCCTGGAGAGTCACCAGATTATGGCAGTCAAAGGGCATCGCTGTGAATCCACAAACACTGGACGCCACATCCAAGTGAAAGAAAGTTGTGTAGCAAAATCCTCACGTCGGCCAGTCCAGCAAACTGCAGCGAGTAGCTACAGGTGAATGGGGAAGCCTGATTTGCATTGAGAACACAAACAGTGTTTAAGTTGCTGTGTTGGAGGTGTACATTCTCAGTGGATGTGGGGTGTAGCAGTTGAATTACTCTGGATGATAACAAGAGACTGATACAGGATCCACATCTGGAATAAGTAAGGTACCAACTTTCACTCTCCACGCTTTCCTTTGGCCTCGTCACACTCGCACCTCATAAACGCTTTCCCCGGCAGTGGAAAGACCCTCGAGACAGGGCCAAAGAGTTGTGGACAACCCCGGTCCCCCAACAAATAACAACCAACTTCCCATTGCATTAACAAATCACACAATAAATGGGAACCCGAATAAAGTTCTGCATTTCTAATTGGCTTTTCAACTTACATCTTACACTTCAACTTTTCATCTTACACTTCAACACAAAATATACACTCTAATAACAAACATAAAATCCTAGCTCCACAAATGTCTCACAACAGCTTATAGACAAAACAAGAAATATACACTGCACCCCACACTCTAAAAACCCTGCCCCAAAACACATGCATCTCCCCTAAGCTACAACATGCTTTTAGCTCAAATACACTTCATACAAACACATTAAATCTAATATGCACGAAACCATTACCACACGAAGAAACTTTAATTGTAAAAATAGGATACAAAAACACTTTCTATTAAAACCTGAATTAGCCCTTAAAGAATGGCACACCAAATATTATTTGATATTGATGTGTCCTTTTCAAAGATGGATTTGAGTAATCAAACTGAGGCCTGGTCCTTCTGCAACAATAAAATTGAAAATATGGAGGTTAATCCACCATCGAGAAAGAGGAAAAGGGTAACCTTTGCAAAAGGTCATTCGTCCTTCCTCATGGCAAAAGCAGGGCCCTCTGTTGAAAATGTATGCAATTTTTTAATGCAAAAATTATATTCACGAGCGGCGTAATAATCAACGAAGGCAAAAAAGGTGTAGTTGGTAACGGCCGCGCAATAATTCAACAACACTTATCAACGACCTGGTCCTCCTTAGCTGGAGTTGGGGTGGAATGAACTAGCCAGGCTGCGCCCTCCTAGTGACGCAACACCTTTGGCAGCGTTGCTTCTAGTCAGGCCTCGAACTCGATTAACACCGTTACCCAGCTCGGGGAAAAATCGGGAACTGGGTAGAGGCCTGACGTAGTAGAAATGCGACCGTATTCATGGATACAATACACAGAAGCGCTTCGTTCGTTTACCGACACTGACAGAGAGAGACATAGAGAGACAGAGTGAGATAGATAATAGTATAGTATAGTATAGTATAGTAAATAGTCCAGTATAGTACAGTATAATATATACAATAGTTAGATCCGGTCAAATTATTTCACACTTTCTGATTGGACGAGAGCGAAGCGAAATTATTAAAGAAAGTTTAATGTTATGCAAATGAGGAGCGAATTTGCCTGCCGCGGCCCAATCAAATCAACATAATAACTGTTCCATTTCATTTGCCGCGACGACCTGATGACGGTTGGATTTCGCCTCTCTTTGCTTCGCTTGCTTCGCCTCCTGTGCGTCCCTACCGTTACTTTTCCCCTTTGGATCGGCTACCGCAGTGCTACAAAAACTCTTGTGCTGGAACTCTGGGTGGACGACTTTTTACTTTTTGGACGTGGAGTTTTTTGGGGGGTTATTTGGGACTACCTGGGACATTGAAAAAGACTCGGGGGGGAATTGGGTCAATGAGTTTGTTTATTAGTTCTCACTGTGTGCGCGACTTTGATGTAAGCGTGGTGTTTGGCAATTGCTGAAGCTTTAAATCAGGAGCCCGGTAATCCCCTCTGCCCAGTAGCCTCCCTCACGAAATACATGCAGAAGATCCCGGCAGATGGGAAAGCGCTTTACCTTCATCCTAGGCGGCATCTCCCACAGACGATATTTGGTACACCACTGTCCCAGTTGGGATAAATCAACTGAGTTTGGATGCCGGCACGAAGGTGCGCTACACCAATCACAGCTTAAGAGCAACGGCCATCCAGAAGTTGTCAGACGCAGGACTCACGGCAAGGGAGATCATGGCAGTGAGTGGGCATAGGTAAGCGCAACATCATCTAGATTAGGAACCCATTACACACCTATTAATTAATTAATTGTGTTTGATTGTTTAATGTCTCGCTATGGCATATATATTTTTTTTCCTTGTAGGTCAGAGAGCTCTCTTGTGAGCTATTGGCGCCCCTCTATGGAGAGCAGGAAGCGGTGGAGCCATGTACTTGGAGACCATCACCAAACTGGAGACCATCAGCAAATAACGTCAGCAAAATCCTATCCACCTGTTTCACCCGACCACCTGTTTCTCAGTGACTGCACAATTGCAGGGAACGTTCACACTGCCAGTAATCCACCACTTTGGTTCACGGATGCCCCAAAGGTCAGATGGGGAGAGTGGCCCACCAAGGAGTTTCTGGCACGAGGACAATCCAAAGACCATGCACTCTGCACAGTGTGCAAAGGGGCACTGGAATCCATGGCTCACATCCTCGGGACTTGCCCCTTTAGTCAGAAAGGAGCGGATCATGCGTCACAACATCGTCTACGGGATCCTGAGCTTGGCAGCAGGTAGTTCCCTTATACTTCCGGAAGTCAGTGTTGCTAGATTGGGCTGGTTCCCGCCCAATTGGGCTGCTTAGGATGGCCATGTGCGGGAAAAATGGCATTTATCAGAAAAACCTGCCCAATTTTTGCCATAGAAATCAATAGAATTGGGCGGGGTTTTGAGCATTATTTGGGCTGGAAATCATCAGCCTCATCTGGCAACCCTGCTGGAAGAAGAAGAAGAAAAGAGAGCTTCCAAAACAGATCAGTGCTGTTGTTCGTGGTGTTCTGTGTGTCTGATGTTGCAATGGAGGACAAAGGGGTTTACCTGTTCTCTGATGTCTTTCTTTTTTACATTGAGGAACAAGCTGTGGAGGATTGCTGCGAGCGCAAAACCAGATAATCTCCCATCCATACCAGCAACAATGAGGATTCACCAAGTCCTTACTCTTTCTCCTGATGAGATTCTCCATCGGCATATCCGCTGCCTGTGCTCTGCTACGGACAATCTTCAATGTGAATGCCAAGCAGTGTTGCCAAATGTGTCTGACCAAATTCCGCCCAAAAGGTTCTCAAAAACCACCAACATTTTCTCAATTCCGCCCAAATTCAACAAATTATATTGACTTATATGGGCCCAAAACGTCTTAAAAACCTTTTTTGCCCGCCGACGCTCATCCCAAGGAGCCGCCCAATCTGGCAACACTGATGCCAAGAAACCAACAGTCAGTTTCAGCTTCAATCCAGACACCAGCACACAACCGCCAATCCATCGCCCACCAGAAGTCCAGAAGACTTCCAGAGATCCATGTCCTGTCTGTTATCGCGGACACTTCTATGGTTATCCTTACACGTCTTTGGCATGGTTTAGTTCAAACATTATTAGCTAGTGTAGTCCATTACAGTTATCACATATAATCCATAGGCCTACCGCTTGATAACAGGACTTCTGGGTGAACGACATTTGTTGTCGTCACTAGAGGTGCTTAACTCGAATCTTTGAGGAGTCCGGATTGATTGGATCATTCCAAGGAGGGTATCCGGATTAGACGGATCACACGGATCACTTATTTAAAATAAATAAAAATAAATAATAATAATGTATTTTTTAAAACGTTTCTGCCGTTAAGTAGCTATGCGCCTCGCCTTTGTTGTTCCATTTATCAATTCACGTTGATAAATCAAAGAGTAAGACAGTTTGATCAACAAAACTCACTTTATGAATGTCACAGTTCCTAAACTCATGCTGAGATCCGACCCACCTGGGTCTCCTCACTAAACATGCACCCACAACTCGAACAGCCTTTGGCAGCAGTGAAACGGCATGTTCCTTATTTTGCAATAAATAATGTGTGTGTTTGTATTTAAGAAGACTAAATAAGTCAAATATTTGGGAGCAGAAGTCTAGTTGAGCAGGGACAGTCAGGAGGCGAGCAGCAGATGACCACCACTCGCTTCCGCTGCCGATTTGCCTTGCGACTCGCACACTCGTGGCAAAAACGAAACTTAAGCGTTGATCCGATCCGTAGGGGATTCGCTGCTACCAACAACTCATTCAGGATTCGTCTCACCGTGTCGCCGGGGGCGCCGCTGCTAAGTGACTCGGACAAGGGGAGTGACAGTGGCTTTAAAGACTGTACGCTGTAACGCAGTGAGTGATAGTAGAGTCACGTCTGCAGACTATAATTTCCCTAAGAGTAGCCTACAGACTGAGATGTTAAAGCGTTGGCAGAGCACTGTTAACATTTAGAAATGTAGACCTCAACAGAGTCAGAAGCACACACATAGGGAGCAGGGATCCGCGACTCAATTGGCCACAACAGGCTGGACGGATCAAACAGGCTCGATGAATGACGAGGCGGGAGATGGTTCAGTTTTACTCAGTGAGTGTTCGTGACTGAACAGCATACTAGGGAGATTAGAGAATGGCTGTTGTAGTCAACTAAAGAGGATATATTCCGGTTTCACAATTTCTCGCGCTGTAACTGCCATTTTGTTGACATATTAATGAAATGCCGTCTGACCTCCCTTTGGGATCAATGCACGACAGCCATCCGGTCTGTTCGGATGAGGTCTTGATCCGGCTCTCCAACCGGATCATCCGGGTTTTAGATCAGCGCTAGTCGTCACATGATCATTGTTCGACTTTGACCCTGGATGGGTGGGTGGATGGATGGAATGGGTAGGTAGGTAGGTAAGTAGGTCTAAATATAGAGATATTTAGATAGCAGTGTTGCCAGATTTTCTACGACAAAGAAGCGGCTGACGCCCTAAAAACAAGCCCAAAAGAAGCGACTGAGGGGCGTCGTGAAAACAAGCCCAAAAGAAGCGACAGAAAGGGTGGGTTGTCAGTCGCGTGCCTGGTCAGGGAAGACCTTGCTCTTTACGGGGATCTGCGCTGCGTGGCTGCTAAAATCCCCACAAGTGACCACAGAAAGTGGGAGTTAACAATATTGTAGCAGGGTCACTTGTAAGGATGAGTGAGAAAAAACGAGTTGCCATTGAGAAACACATTCAAATCACCACCAGAGCAGGAGAAAACAGCAAGCCCAACCCTGAAAAGAACAAGCCCAAAAAACCGCAACCCGCGACTTTACAAAATTAAAAGCGACTGCTCAAAAAAAGAAGCCCAAAGTCGCGTATAATAAGCGGACATGGCAACACTGATAGATAGATAGGCCTAAATATAGAGATATATAGATAGATAGGCGTAGATAATATCGGATTTTATCACATTTTTATCATTTAATCCACATCAAAGGCACTCAATGGGAATACTGAACAATTAATTATTGAAAGTGTGTTTTCTCTACTTTAATATGAAAGTAACTTGTAATTGACACTTTTCATGTATTTTCAAGTTATTTGACATTATTCAAAATGCAGCTTATTTCTTAGAATTTTTGGTAGAATTAAAAAAAAAATCTGGTAGCTTAAGGGTTAATAGTGGGAAACAAACTAAAACAATGATGAAAATGTGCATTTTAAAAAGTCGCCAGATGCACCAAAAACTCGCTAAAGGCGCTGGAATAGGTTTTTAGTCGACAGGGACATCAAAAAGTCGCTAATTTGGTAACACTGGACCCATCGTCAGGTCAGGTGTATGAGTACAAAAAGGTTCTATGTTCCCCGCATTGTATGTTTCCAAGTTTTCAAATAGAGCTCTTCAGCGTTGACGTCAACTTGTATGCGGCGTTTGGACTTCCGGTTCGATGGCGATTTTTTACATTGCAAAACGCCATAGAGATTCAGGTTTGGCAAAAATATAAGTTGCACGGCAACAACGAACATTAGCGTGTCCCCGCATCCCTTTCTCATTAGTGGAACGGATCGTATCATCATGTTGGTGTATTCACATGTTAAGTCATGACGATTATAATTCAATATTGCTAACCCCTTTCTGATCATTAAAACTTCCGAACTACATACTTTCCTTTGGTTGCCATGGGTACAAGCCTCCGCACGTACATGCCGTTAGATACAGGCGCCGCTTCTGTAGTCGTCAAAAGCTTCCGGGTTTAGCATATGGACGCAACATCGTATTTATGTCGAAGTTTGACACAAAATGATCAACCATGTCATACCTACAGCCTATTTTTAACACCCTCGACAGTTTGCGGGGGTTCGCTAAGCGCGTGCTTGCACTCGGAGCTTATTTGAAATTTACCCCTATTCATTCTCAATGGAGGCCGGAAGCCGATACGAACCAGGAAGTCCTTAAATGCTAACATGAAAGACTACAATCTACTACATGCTTCCGCGTTACTGAAGAACTCTATTGTGCCCTTCCCAAAACCATCCCTAAACCTAACGTTTCTGTGTTGTAAATTTGTGCCCTGACCAAAACTATCCCTAAACCTAACCTGTCACAGTTGCAACAACAACCTGCGCTTTGCCATGCGGCAGCAATCTACTTGGAAGCAGTGGGGAACATAGAACACTTTTTTGAAAAAAGGGTCCTATGTAGCCTGGTGAACCAGCGCCACCCGCTGGACTACTTTTGTCTACGGGTGGGTCTGGCCTCGCATAATGATTCAATGAAGCCAGAATGCCATGAATCTGGCAAACCAATTACAACACAAAGATGTAGGGGTGGGCAAACATGAAAATCTTTAATCGCATTAACTCAATGACTTTCTGCATAGCGCGCGAAACCCAAAAATAATAATAATAAATCATAAATAAAATAAAATAATTAATAATAATTTGCATATGTACTGTGAAGATAACGTATGTAGGTCTAATATAATATTCCACAATGGAAATGTAGGCTATTTGCCAACCTATCAGTCTAAATGTAGTAGGCTATATGCCTATCCAATGTAGGCCTACTAATGAAACAAATTATTGCATAAAATATTACACTAGGGCTATTTAAGATTGTAGGCTACTGAAACTAATATATTAGAAATTATAAACTCAAATTAGGATGGTCTACATGGACCTACAAGAAAAAAAGAAAAAAAACTTGTCACTTTAAAAAAATATATGTTAGGCGTGCGTCTGTGAGATATGTCCCGCCTTCTCTCACTGTCAGACTCCCACCTTCTCTCTTATCTGTCGCTATTTTTAAGGTGTTTCAGCGACTAGAAACTAATTGACTGTCTGTTGGCATTGACAGCAATTACATCTTTCAAAACAATAACGTTGACATGACTAGCACTATCTTAAATGCTGACGAAGTTGCCGATGTCGCGAAATCATGTAGATACCAAAACGTTGCGTGAGGAATGTAATATCTCGCGGTTCGCTTTTTGATCAGGGCTTTAGTAAGTCCGCGTGGCGTTATTGACAGCTGATAGACAGCCAGCACAACAGTAGGCTACCCTTTTCATGCTGACCGTACAATAGACTAACCTTGCGAGCTGCAAAGGCGAGCCACATGCTGCTCGAGAGTTGCGCAAGGAGGACCAGAACTGTGTACCGAACATGTCCATTCAGAAGTTGACGTCCTTCTGTAGGCTATGCCCAGAGATACTGTTGCTCTGCTATGCCGGTTTTGTTTTGACTACTTTTCTAGACATTCTTCTTCTCTGTCAACAGTCACTGGAATCAGCAACAAGCGCGCTGACGCTTTCAAAATAAAAGCCAAGAACGACGGTCATAAAAGGCAAAAGAAAGAAAGAAGAAAAAAACCCTGCTGCGTTATAACGTTAACAAAATTTTCGGGCGATATTTACCTCAATAGTTAACGCACCGCTAACGCGTTAACGTTGCCCAGCCCTAGTTTTGAATACAAGCGGGCAGGGTTTTGAGGGAAGGTTGATCTCATCAACAATCTTCGGATGTATTATGCATCGAGGCCAGACTAAATTAGACATCCACATTTAGTCTGGCTAGGTCCTATGTTCCCCAGGGAACATGGGGATGACCCCAGTGTGAGCAGGAAATTAATACCCACGAGCGAAAATATCGCAGTGTATGCCCGGCTATACTTAACTGACACTGATCCCGGTCGCCTAACCGGCATACTGTATCAACACACCATTGTCCTCAATCAACAACTTAGAAATGGCAAAAACAAACGCCTGGACAACATTTGAGGTTCAGACGTTTCTGGGGATACTTGGAGAGGACACAATTCAACAGGAATTAGATGGTGCCGTCCGTAAAGAAAACGTTTTCGTGGTGGTAGCGGAAAGGATGGAGGAGTATTCGCGTTCATTGGGAGTGGTGACGGATGAAGTGAAAAAGTACCCAGAAATCATTACATCAGTGAATGAGACCCATGGTCAGGTCAGGTGCATGAGGAAAGCGGGGTCTGCTCGTTTTTCCGACGCCCCATTGGTCCGATGCGTCAATGTTCTGAACATTTCCCATTGATCCTACAGCACTTAGTCTCAGATAACTTTTTACCAATTAAATGAAACCCTTTGTCCCAACAGTCCCAATGTTTGGACCAAAAGCTGCTTTAGATCACTGTCATCTCTGAAGCCTGCGCAGTGGTCATGCAGCTGTCTGTAACAGGTTAGGTTTAGGGAAGGTTTTGGTCAAGGCACACATTTAAAATTCAGAAACATTGCAATAGCCTACTGACAGGTTAGGGTTAGGAATGGTTTTGGGTAGGGCACAATTGTAAAACTTGGTAACATTGCATTAATGACAGGTTATGTTTAGGGATGGTTTTGGTAAGGGCACAGCTAGACCGACTCAGACGGATCTAAGTGCTCGTCGCAGCGCATGCAGATGAAGTCTACTTGGCACCGGGAAAAGCAGGACATAGTCTACATATTATTTTTTCATGCAGACACACTATGCACCAAATACACCAAAAAGTTACTGTTGAAACGGAGATGAAAAGAAGTCGCTTATTTTACTTATAATACCCAAAGTATTCTGGGTGTCTTATTTTTAGTTTGTTTTTTTGTAAGGGTTTGTTGGTTGGCAAAATAACATGCCAAGTTATCGATGTTACGAATGTTTATGAATGTCATAAATGTTGACACTATGTTGGCATGTATGTAAAATGGCTCATGATTCTTTTTAAACAATTACAATCAAGGCAGTCTAGTCTACTTTACATATGCATTCACAAATTAGGTTTTCCTTTTTGTCATATTCATGTGGACATGTTGCAAAGCCATTGTTTGTTCTTTGGTGTTTTTAAAATGTGACTGAATATATTTTTACGGCTGTACGCTCAAAATTCATCACAAAAATCACAGGGTTGGGGGTTTATGGGGATTTATTGGGGGGAAAACATGGGAAGGACAGAGGCAGGACTGTCCAGGACAGGGTGACAGAGGGAGGTAACAGCTGAAGAGGCTCTCGCGCCTCTCTGCCTCCTTCTGCTCCTCTTTGGCCTTCTTTTTGGACGCTTTCTCTGCCTCCTTTCGCTCCTTCTCCTCTCTCCTCTTCAGCTCCTTTGCTGCGGCGCGCATCTTTCTCTCTGCCTCCTTCGGAAGCTTCAGCTGCAGCTTTTGCTGTTTTTTCTCCTGGGCTCCTCGGAGCCTCTGTTTCTTCTCCGTCATTTCCATCTCCAGGCAACTCCTAATGAAAGTTGTAAATTGTTATTTATTTTTTTTAATTACGTTTTTTTTTTTTTTTTTTACACCACGGCTCCGCGACCCACCTATGACCCACCAGTTGAGAAACACTGGCCTACAACCTGGGATGGTGACCAACCCCAGCCATTGGTCGGAACATTGAGCTGTCGTAGCAAATGTGAATGAGACCCATCGTCAGGTCAGGTGCATGAGGAAAGCAGGACTAAAATAAAAAAAAATTCTGGCCTGTGAGGCAAGATGTTCATTGGTGCCCTTTTGGTGACATACTGGCCTGTGAGGGAAGGTGACCTACTGGCTCTCATGCCTCTGATAGTGCAGCAAATACCTCAAACAATCTTTCACTTGGTGATGCAAGCATCAAATTTGGTTCAGAGGTGCTTCAGACCTTACCCTTTTAGAAAAGGTCGCTATCCAGGTGAAAAAACAAAATGGCGGCCATTTTCCAAGATGGCCGCCAATTGAACTGCTTTTAAATGGCTTTTATGTATATTTTGATTGACTGATCATATTTTGAATATTTATGTATGGAAATATATTATGTTGAGCATGGCAAATTCAATTATACACTCAAAAAAACTAAAATATTGAAAATTATAGTATTTTCGTAATTACATGTAAGTAAACTAACACTCACTGAATGATTCTAAATATTACAAAAACAGTATGCCTATAATGATTACATGTTTGTTGTTTGGGTAGGAAAACTCTCTGATGCACATGTTGGATTAGCTCTTTTTAGTCCTCACATTTGCAGGAACTGTGTACAGTTGAGGCTAAAGCAATAGCATTTGCATCTTCCTCGGCAGTCAGTCTTGCATCCACATTTTGTCAGTTGCTGGCAACTCTCCGCAATTGCAGGAAGCTTTGACCAGAGAACTTTCCAGGTCTCACCATCTTTTTGCCACCCCCAGTTGGCAGGGCTTTCAATTTGCATTTTGCAAGGGTTATACAATACCCTTACAGAGATATAAAGTGCAAGACTGGGCAACAGCAGGCATACATAGAACATGTATTAAGAAGAGGTATTGTTGTACATTTTCAGTTATGTCCTATTGTGACGATTCTGACATGGTGATAGTAGCATTGTGAAATAATAATAAATATAAAGTAAGCAATTGTAATGTGCAATATTTACAACTAGTTGGTATCCAGTACAGTCATTAAGTAACAGGCATGAAGCAGCAGCAATATGTGTGTGCATGTTTGTGTGTGCTTTTGAGTTAGTTCAGTGTGTGTGTGTGTGTGTGTGTGTGTGTGTGTGTGTGTGTGTGTGTGTGTGTGTGTGTGTGTGTGTTTTGAGTTAGTGCAAGTAGAATGTGCAATCACAATTCAGTGTTGAGGGGGGGCTATCAGTGATAGGAGGGCAGGTTAAGAGTTCAGCATCCTGATTGGTTGGTGTATGAAGGTCGCCAGCCTGGTAGTACGGGAGCGGAGGCACCTGTACCTCTTTCCAGAGGGCAGGAGACTGAACAGTTGGTGTGCAGGGTGACCTATGTCCTTGGTGATCATCAGTGCTTTTCGGGTGAGGCGGGTGGTGTAAATGTCCTGCAGGGAGGGGAGTGGCGCTCCAATGATCTTCTATGCTGTGTTCACAATGTGCTGGAGTGTCTTCCTGTATTTCTCTGTGCAACCTCCTCCCCATACTGTGATGCAGCTGGTCAGGATGCTCTTGATGGTTCCTCTGTAGAATGCTGTCATGATGGAGGGTGTAGCACTTGCCTTCTTCAGTTTGCGCAAGAAGTAGAGGCGCTGTTGGGCCTTCTTCACCAGTGATGATGTGTTTGTGGTCCAAGAGAGGTCGTCACTGATGTGCACTCCAAGGAATTTTGTGCTGCTCACTCTCCACAACATCATCGTCGATGGTCAGTGGTAACAGTTGTTTTTGGGCAATAGTTGACAACAATCTCCTTGGTCTTGTTGACATTCAGTAGGAGGTTGTTGTCCTTGTACCATCTGACCAGCAAGTCTACTTCTTCTCTGTAGTGAGTCTCGTCACCCTTAGTGATGAGGCCCACCAGTGTTATATCGTACGCAGACTTCATCAGATGGTTAGTGCAATGGGTCGTTGTGCAGTCATGTGTCAGCAGCGTGAACAGCAGGGGGCTAAGCACACAACCTTGCTGGGCCCCCGTGCTCAGGGTCAGGGTGCTTGAGGTGTTGTTCCAGACATGTACTGCAGCTCAAAGGATTTTTAGCAGACATCTTGTGTAATACGGTTAAAGGCCGAGGGGCTATCCTTTTACCACCCAACCGTACAAAATATCAAAGCACATTGAGATATGGGACACAACAAGGTTCAGTCATCTTCTGCCCAAGCCGGGCTCCGCCCTACTGGTGACAGCTACACACAGTAGGGCTAGGAGCTTGCTCAATCCCGCTACAGCGGGATCTCCACCCACTTTGTCTGGAACCAATCAACTGAGCATTTTCAACCGTCCTGGGTAGAGGTGTGTTCAAGGCAGTGACGTGGTTTATGCAGAGACGTTCTATTGGGCTAAGAAATGTTTGGTTTAAACTTCGGCACAGCCCTCAACCAGTAGCAAGCCGAGGGAGGCGGGTTAACCAGGACATGGAAACAAAGTTCACCCTGTATGGACACGCTAATCGTTATAGTCCTGGTCAGACCAGAATCGCGGTATGTGATCTGAAGTCTATGAAAATCAGGCAACTTCTGCCCTACACCCAGCCCGATCGTTCATCCAGTGTCATTTAAGTCCCATGCGATCCGTTACCCTTGGCTCGGGTCTCCCGCGCTGGCACATCCTGTCAATTCAGGTGCGGCTATCTAACTACATTTCTAACTACACTAACTAAATTTCTAGTTAAGCTACATACAGGGTCTTATTAGATAGCATATGGGAGACTATAACAACTAAAGTGAGTATACTACTAAAAGAGTTAGTAAACTACAACTACAGCTATTGTACCACAAGCCGACACTGAACCCCATGCTGAGTCTCACAGCAGTGATGTCACCAGTGTGCCCTGGTTGTGCTATAACATCACTCTAATACAGAATGTAAACAAAATTAAACATTCTATTCCAACAGTGATGGCAAGGTTAGTATGTATTAATGAATACCTGCTATCGGACAGCTGTATGTCATAAATATGCATTTTCAGTCATGTAAGGCCTGCCATTTTGAAAAGTGGTGGCCATTTTGTGATGAAATATTGATACTATTAAGTTGTCCTGGTCAGAATTCATACATTTTAATATTTCCATCACTCAGATGTCTTGATTACTTGGCATTCTAAGACGAAAACAGCTTTTTTCACCTTTAATGAGGCGGCCATCTTGAAAAATGGCCGCCATCTTGTTTTTTCACCTGGATAGCGACCTTTTCTGGGAGAGTAGGCCCTGGAGAACCTGTGTACCTGATTTGGTGCTTGCATCACCAAGTGAAAGATTCTTATGGAATATTGACTTAACAAGCCTCACTATGCCCAGTGTTGCCAAATTAGCGACTTTTTGACGTCCCTAGCGACTGATTTTCTTTTGGCAACACTGCCTCTGCCAGAGAATTTCACATAATGCCACATGGCCATTGCAACCGATGTGTAGCCTCTTGTGAACGAGAACTATGAAGACATGTTGTGAACTAAAATCCAATGTGTTCAGGCTCAGGCTCCAGAGGGTCACTTTATGGACAAGTGTTCATGTTCATTTCTTAATGTTCAATTTTTATAATTCACTTAAGATGCACCATCACCTACATTACTGCTTAAACTTCAACAACAATCCAATTCATAACAGCATGACAGCCGCCCACAAACGACTTGCACAAGCCATACAAACCACCCCAGCACATGGCAAAGTACACACAGAAATAAACAAACCATGTAAAAACTGGACAGAAAATACAGTACACTTGATAGGTGAACATATACAAAGAGTACTGAACGATTACAATAATGTGCACTGCATTGTCCCTGCCAAATAAACTACAAATAAATAAATAAATAAATAAAAAACACATGCACATGCACACACACGCATGCACACACACACACCTGTGTAGCCTTTCCGCTACATGAGTTTTCATTATTAATGGGCAGACTGCGCCTCTTTGTCCAGCTCTGGGCGACAGCAGCTGTCTGGCATACTAATGTAGTAACGCAGTGGGAGCATACACACACACACACACACGCACACACACACACACACACACACACACACAGGTAGAGACAGACACACACACACACAGGGCCTTCCCTTTACAGAGCTAAAACTGTGCCGCTATTGAGCAATATATTCATTAAGTACATTCGACATGACATCAACGCAGACATGCACATGCAGACAGCAATGCACCCTGGATGAAAATGCTGCATGACGGTTAGATTTCCTGTCAAACTTCGAAATTTCGTCGACGAGGTGACATGTCACATGGTGTAAAACTATCGCGGGATGAATGCGGCTGCAGTCAGATCTTGCAACCTCTGCAGTTGCTTATCCCCTTCAACGCTCGTCGGCGGACTGCCTCCGAGGTCACGCGCCCATGGTTGGTCAACAACTCACTCACGTGTGTACATGGGTCTTGTCTCACACCTCTACACAAGTTTGCGCAGGTCCCCACTTCAGCTCCTCCTCACTGCCTGTCCCCCCACTCATCACACGTGGTGTGTTAGTAGAGCAAACCGGTGCGAGCTCATCGTCTCGTTCATATTTGTGGCCGACTTTAAATGCGCTGTATTTAATAACACCCACATCGTGACAACAAGTTCTCACTCACGTGCCTTTTGCAACATCGACGCTCGCAACAAAGTCGTACGAGGCTAATGCACACGTTATGTCTGCAGCAGACTGGAATGAGGAAGCTCCAGAGGGAGTTTAGTTGGGGAGCAAAAGGATTAAATAGCCCCCCACTCCCAAGAAAAGGGAGGTTGTGCACGCTTGAATAATTCCAGTGCTGCATGCCTAACACATGCTGCCCTGGTGTCGCACACGCCCATACAAACAATCACAGGCACACACAGACTCTGTGCACACCAGTAACTCAGTTACTAAACGTTGCCACACACAGACACACACACACAGTATGCATTAGCTACTCAGTTCACCCCCTTAAACAATGCAGCGCCTATAGAATCCCATTTGCCAGCAAACTGAGCTTTCCTGCTGGGGGAAATTAATAGGAAGCCAGACTCTCATCGGTGTCCTGTGGTGTCGAGAGCAGTGTGGGCCCAGACCTGCTTACAGAGCCCCAGTGGCAGAACAAGTGCACACAGGGCCCCAGGGCAAACAACCTATAGGGCCCCTCCATACGGCCTGCCATGGTCACAATAAGGCCCCACTACCAACACAGATTAGGGCCTAGACCTGCTTACACTGTAGGCCTCCCCATCAGCATGCCAGCGTAGTCCCTTGTCAGCTCCTACAGTATGTAAGTGAATTGTGAAAGTTCACCTGCGAAACTCTAACTCCCAATGTCAATGGGTATTTTTCAACACCTAGTCTGCACACTTCCAAGTGTGCTCAGCCTAATTAGACACGCACAGTGATTGGATACTCTTTGGTGAACTCTATGGAGTATCCAATCACTGGGCGTGACTAATTAGGCTGAGCACACTTGGAAGTGTGCAGACTAGGTTTTGAGAAATATCCATTGTGACACAGCACACACGTGCACACTGCATACAACGAAATTGCATTTATGCCTCACCCATGAAAGGGGGAAGCCCCAATGGGAGCAGTATGACGACACAGTACCATGCTCAGGTGCCTCAGTCCTAGGGGAGGATGGGTGAGAGTACTGGTTAATTACTCACCCCACTAACCTGTTAAGTCGGGAGTACTACCACTACTCTTAAATGCACAATCTTTTGGGGGGAAAAAAAAAAAAAAAGATTGGGAGAAATATAAACACCAATTACAAATGAAAAGATACACTCCAAGGTCTCGGAGACATTTTATTACAATCATTCATTCATGGTGTGAGGGGATTCTGAAGTGCTGTGTATTTTTAGTCTATCTAACAACAATTTAATGGCTTTTTGCTAGAGACGTGTTCTCCTGAACACAGTAGGCCAAACAGTGTGGTGCTCTATTTACAATAACTTAATGGCTTTGTGCTAGAGAGGTGTTCTCTTGAACACAGTAGGCCAAACTGTGTGGTGCTCTATCTACAATAACTTAAAGGGACACTGTGCAGGAAATGGTCAAAAAAGGTACTGCAACTATGCTGCTCATTGAAACTGGGCTGCCTTTCGCCAAATTTGATCTTTTCATGATAGTTTACTAAGTAATAGACTAATATTTTCTAGTGTGGCCCAAGTAGAGTTATTTTTGCAGCTAAAAATGGCTATTTCTGGAAATTCAAAATGGTGGACCATGGAGAAGATCCCCCTTTTCACATATGAAAAGTGCAATTTTTCCAGTCAAATGAATACTTTGAATTTGATAGTGGTGGTAATGTATTCATGAAAAAGGTAACATCAGTAAATGGGTAGCATCTGGAGATAAACAAAGAAAAATCTTTAAGATAGGGTGGCCAGATTATTGTAGTCTGAAACCGTGACACTTCGGGCCTGACTGATGGACAATATTTGGCGGGCGGGTCTGGGGGTTCTCCCCCAGGAAAATTTGTACTTGTGTAGCGGCGCTTACGGGCGGGCACTGAATAAGCCAAAGTTCAGGCGCCAGACAGGCCTTTAAATCCTGTCACTAAATTATAAGCTTCCGCCAGCAATAAAATAATAAGACAAAAACGAACAACAAACCAAGGATTAAAGCCACACGTCTTTATCAAGACTCAAAACACAAAAATAGACTCTTAACAAAAAACAAAACTAGCCGAGCCAGTTACCAAAACAATAAGACTTAATCAACAACAACTCGCTCGTCAGCGAGACAAACCCCAGAAAGAAATATCAAAACTAGAACCAAAGTTGTCAGTGTGTGTGTATGAAGGAGAAAAGAAAAGGATATCAGTGTTTGGATGTAGGGGAGTGCGTTATGTGCGTGTGTGCATGTGTGTGTGTCTAGGACGAAGCTCCTAGCAGAGCGCGCAGCGTGTGTGTGTCTGAGGTGAAGCCCCTAGCAGAGCGCGCAGCGGCGGGAGGGGGTATGTGCGTGTGGAGGAGAAGCAGAGCGGCAGGAGGAGGTATGTGCGTGTGTGCATGTGTGTGTGATTGTAGGTGAAGCAGAGCGAGGGTCCACTGCAGCGTGGGTGAGTTACTCAGAGCGCTTGATACTCCAACAGCAAGGAAAAGATTCGGACTCACGTTTGGCTGGAGTGGCGAATATTGGGTCTGTTCGGGAGTCTTTGGGCAACAACAGACCCGGCCAACGACTTCCTTTTGGCGCTCAGATCGCCTTCCGAGTCTTCCCCAGTCTGTACTTCCTTTGTGGCAATTGGGTAGCAGTTGCGCTAGTAGGCTACTCGTACACTGCAAGTTTGGTGGGTTTCGCTCTGGTGCTTCTCTGTGCTCCTCTCTCTCTCTCTCTCTGTCCTCGTGTCCTCTCACTGTCCTCTCACTGTCCTCTCGAGAATGCTCAAAACTGGCATCTAACAAGCGGTGCCATCTTACGGCCACACCCAATCAGATCTCGCTGCAGGTGCATCTCATCGTCAGGTAGAGAACTGCTTAAGGGGCCTCAATTAGGTGTATGTGTGTTTGTGGGTGCAGTGTGCTACTGGGGCATTGGAAACAATTAGTCTTGGAGACCATGGTGGAAGTGCATTCCGCCACAATGAAAAGTGCAATTTTTCCAGTCAAATGAATACTTTGAATTTGATAGTGGTGGTAATGTATTCATGAAAAAGGTAACATCAGTAAATGGGTAGCATCTGGAGATAAACAAAGAAAAATCTTTAAGATAGGGTGGCCAGATTATTGTAGTCTGAAACCGTGACACTTCGGGCCTGACTGATGGACAATATTTGGCGGGCGGGTCTGGGGGTTCTCCCCCAGGAAAATTTGTACTTTTTAGATTCCATTTCCTGCATTCTAATCAATTTTAGAGGGAGGAATGACAAATCGCAACTGACTCCTTCAGACTTTCTATACAAGGGCTGGCTGCCATTAACTGTGGCAGGTAAACATGTCATCTTTTCCATATATTTACCCTGATAGACATGGCTCAATGTAGTGGGTGGCCAAAGCCGGGACATATTTGTGTGCCGAGAGGGTTTGCTCTGGACCTGGGACACACAACTCCAAACCGGGACTGTCCCGGTGAAACCAGGATGTCTGGTCACCCTAGACCATAGAGCCATAGACACTAGGGATGGGAATCTTCATCATCAAAGCGATACGATATGCATCTCGATACACATGGCAACGATACGATACATTCACGATTCATGAAATTACCAGTGATAAGATGCGATACGATTCTCCTACCTACTGCGATGCAGTTCGATATGGCGCGATACAATTATAATGCCATGCGATGCAGTGCGATTCGGTACGATACGATGCGATACAGAGCAGATTAAAATATCAAATTGATATTAAAGGCTGTGCAGAAGGCTGCCGTTAGGCATAAGCAGAGTAAACAGAGCGCTTTTAGAGCCTCAACCACTTTGCCCCCAAAATTGTGACCTCCTAAATTGAGACTGACTAAAAACATCATGAAAAAATATTTCATTACATTTCAAAACATTTTTGTTAGTTATCAAAAGGGCCATCATTTTTCAGACATACTGTAATTGTGAATATAATTAGCATTATTATTAGTAGCAGTAGTAGTATTTACTTATGAGGGGGCCTCCTGACCAGTTATGCCTAGGCCCCCAAAACCTTAGCAGCGGCCCTGGCTGTGCATATTACTTTTGAAATAGCCTATACTGGAAAACATACAGAGAGCAGTGAGAACTCATTTTGGCTTGGGCACATTGCTTTGAGCAGAGAAAATGAAAAAAATACACAATACAATATACCTGAATACCATGCCAATTACAGTAGGCCTACATCTCTTTTTAAAATAAAAATGGGAAAACCACAGAGCTTCTGATCATGTTGGAATATTGACCTGGACATGTAATAGGCTAACCACATTTACAGGTAAGCTCTGAACAACTTATCAACTACAATTGATCCAAATTAGAACAATTTAGTAAGTAGATGTTGGGAATGGGGTAAATATCAGAAGGGGGAAATAACGTGCGACTGAAGTGTTGGAATAGTGTACTTTTCAACGGGACTTTTTAAACTTCATGGACAATCTGCACGAGCAGCAAATCAGACTGTGTGTGTCCAGCACGAGAGCTAACAGGCTCCTAAGCAATGATGCCAACTTAGCGACTTCACTTATTTTTTACTGCATGAATAATGGACTTAACACGAATGCACAGGCTCTGTAACGTTTACCAACACGGTTATGTTTTTGTTTAAAGTCCCCGTAAGTAATTTACACTCCCATCTATCTGTCGCGTTGGTGTACTGCAAGCAGCAGTTCTACGGGAACCGCACGCGAACACACAGGTACAGTCTCAATCGATAGTGTCAACGTCATTGGACTCGATTTGGCGAGATGGCTTCAGCCAACACATCCAGCAGTCTTCCCTCGATTGATGAGGTTAGTGTGGTTAAATTGCTGTTGACCATGCTATCATTTTGCATTTCATTTCGAAATGTTATACATTTTTCAATATCTAATAAAGTTACCATTTCGTATTTTGGTTGCATTTCGGAGATTGGTTAGCTGTTAGCTAGCCATTTTGTTGACATTGTTACGTTTAGCGGATAGAACCTAGCGAACGTATAAAGGCAACATATTTTACAGCACCGTAGCATTTTGCAAACATTGATGGATACTATATTTTCACTTTGTGTTTAGAGCCTGTCATCACCACTTCTTGAGGAGTCGGACACGGATAGAGGCAGAGGGAGAAGAAGGAGGAGAGGGAGGAGAGGGAGAGGGAGAGGTAGAGGTAGAGGACATCCCCCGCAAGAGGAGGTTGGTCGGCCCGGTCGTGGCCGCCCCGGTCGTGGCCGCCGTCGCCGTAGAGCGCCAGCTCAAGATGAGCGAGAAATAGTGGAGGGCTTCATAAGGCAACGTCGCCAAGACACAGAGGTAAAACAATGTATAATAATCGCCATAGTAATTAATAATCGGTCACCCCAAAGCATCCCTAAAGAATCCCAAGGGTTTGCCTCCGCACTTCGCCCAGGCCCTCTTCCCCCCGTGAAACTATCATAATTTGACAATTTCCCGGCTAGCTGTTTGTTGCTTTCATTTCCCCGAAACGCCCCTCTTAATTCCTTTATTTTATGAATGATACGAAATAGGCCTGGGCTACTAGGATGAGGTCAGTCATATTACGTTTGTTTGTTTTGCTTACGACAATACAATACGAGTGTTATGTCCGTGGAGTTACCGTATTCCACCAGGCTACAACATAACGCCATCAAGTAGGCAGTAGGCTATGTCTCTGATTGAAAATGTCAACGAAAGAAACTCACAGCTAATTTCAAGTCCCTTTAGATCAACAAGACACACAGCAGAGTATGACATCACACGGTTTAAAAAAAAAATACCAATTCCCCAGCCCATTGGTCTCACATCTAAGATTTTGAACATTCATTTTTAGGGCCGTTGGTCCCACATCCTGCTGCTCTATGTTCCAATATATCTAATAGCTATTAATGTATTCAAATTTACGCCTGATGTTCCAAATGCATGTTCTCTTAGTTTACTAGATGTGTGAACATGGATTTGTAGAACATAGGGCCTATATTTTAAAAAATGTCTTATATGGGAATATGGAGCAGCAGGAATAAGCTGTGGTACCAATGGGCTGTGGGAACATAGAGCTCACCCCTTCACTCAGCTTTGATGATGGGTAAGATGAACATTTGCTTGTTTGGCCAGTAGGCCAAATATGGGAAATGGGCTACTTAGTGCCACATTTGACAACAAAACACCTAAGGTCATAATATGGTCTATCCATCTATGATGACCCATAATGCTACAACTGGCCCACCTCATCTCACTGTATTTAGGCCTATATAGTGACAACAAAGCACTCTTCCTGCAGCAAATGCATTTGCTTCCATTACCTTTTGCGTATTTATGTAAGCTACTGGATACCTGAATTTCCCCCTGGGGATCAATAAAGTTACTCTACTCTACCTCCAATAATCCATATTTCTCTGACTTCCTTCACAATGTATTTTACAATGGCTTTGGCAGTATAAACCTAAATTCCCTGTTATTTCTGCAGGCAGCACTGCAGGAGATGACACTGGATGATTTCCGCAGGTCCACATCTGACATCCTCGTGTATCAACCTGGCCTGGTCTTTGATGTCCTGCAGCGGTGGCGGAACAGGCATGGTGCCCCATCTCCTGCAGGTTCACCAGTGGTGCCTTGGTGCAGTTGTGGGAATTGTCGGGAAATGCCAACCGACCGGGAGAAGCAGTGCTGTGGACAGGACCCTCAGAGTTGTTCAAGTACACTCAGACACTTTTTACAGTTTTGCCTTGATCCAGCATACCTGAGGGTGCACAGGCAGTACCGGGAAGATGTGACTGGGCTAGGTGCCATTAGAGAGCCGGGGAACGATAACAGAGAATTCCGGTATGCTGCCTACCGCCACTACATATTTTGGCAGCATGGGTCCTTGGGGCAGGGCAACAGGAGGGTCATTCCGAGCTGTTGTGTCTGGAAAATCAGGGACAAGTTCCCTGATCCCCACGGGCAATATGCTGGATTCATACCCTCTATTTAATTGATTTTTCATTTGTACTTGTAAATAGATAATTCAGATTTTTGACAGACTTTTTAATTTAAAATATTTGGTTTATTTTTACTGTAAATAGTTAGACTTTTGTTTTTGAACAGTTTGTACAAGTTACATTGTAATGCAGTGCAATTTCTATTTCTTTTAGCAATAAAAAAAGAAAGATAACACTTTGTCAGTGCTGTTTTTATATACAGAATATACATACATTCATAAAAAAAAGTCAAGAAAAGAACGATTCTCCCAACAATAAATGTAAAGGGAAAAAAAAAAAAACTTCACATCAGGATGGAGGTGGTCATGAAGCACATCATTGGTCGTCATCAGCAGCTGCCTGGAAAGCAGAAGCTGTGGAAAGAAAGCACAATCAGATGTATGCACAACGTCAGGGCTTGGCATTAACTTTTTCACCCACCGGCCGCTGTGTCTAGTGGTTTTCCTGAGTCACTAGCCATTTAGGTATTCCACCAGCCACAGATTGTATATTGTTATATTGTTTTTTTTTCTTTATCATGATATGGATCTAACCTCAGAAGATAAGGTGTTAAAGCAAGATGAGTGTACGGCTTTCTACATGGAAGTATATCAAGCAAATAGAAACTGACTTACTGAGCTTTTTCTTGAACTCAAATACAAAAAAATGATACACAAGGGGCAAACAGAATATAGGCTACTATGAGGCGTATGTCATAAGCTGCCAGCCAAATTGGCTAGTGACACTGAACATATTACTAGCCACAGCCAAGTTTTACCAGCATTTAGCTGGTTGGCAGGTGCCAGTGTCAAGCCCCGCACAACGTGTTATGGTAGATGACAGTGTGCAAAGATATCAGTGTCAATAATATAAGCGACAGTCTCACATACCAAGACCTCGGCTGACTTGTGTCTGCACGAGCTCTGACATCGTTGGTGGAGGGACTGGGGGCACAACGCCAAGTCTCCTAGGGTCGTCAGGTCGAAGTGTCCTGGTCCTGGGCATTCCAACCCCACTGCTGAGTCGTTGCTCAACAATTCTCCCTTGCAGATTTGGGATGTAGTCTTAGGTCTTCTGCGCCTTTGCAGCATACAGGCTGTACCTCCTGGCATTTTTGTTGTATGTCCGTCTGAAACTGAAACAAAGAGGCCAACATACAACATGGAGTCTTAGTCATGACAAAAAGATGTGTAGTTTGAGGTATTCCTAGTAGATGCATAGCTTTGAGTTTTCTATTCCAACGCTAAAAAAAGGAGTTCTGTCAAACATGACTTATGACCAATGTATGAATTAATTAGAAAACATTGACGTGCAGGTACTTAGGTGTAGAGTCTGCATTTGATTCATGCCTAATTGCCTGTTGAACATTAGTTTGAAAGCAGTTAATATAGGCTGATTGGGACCACCGCATCAGTGCATACATTATCCACATCAATTTGTAAAAAAAAAAAAAAAAGTCAGCATCCAACATCATTTCACAGTAAATGGCATACCGAATAGAAAATCACATAAAGGTATTTCAAGTACAACTTACATTTGTTGGCCCTCTGTTGTTGTGAGCATTGGCCTGTCACGATGGAAGTTGTAGTCCAGAGCTGCCAACAAAACTCGAGCTTCATAAACCGGTGGGCTGAAGGAGTGGCGCTTACTGGCATACATGAGTATGTGGTTCTGGAACGACTCCAACTGCGATGTTGATCTAAATAAGCAGAAAAAGATGCACACATATCCAAAGGCGTCAAAACTAAAAGTGAAAAAAAAAAAATCCAACACAGGTCTCATTTCAACACAGGTAGCTTAGCTGAGTGATCAGTAGACCTGTGCATGGGGCATAACGTCAGCCAACTCTGTTTGTGGTGGATTCTTGTTAGGTTTTATTGTTTTTCAGTAACGGTCCATATGTTTAGGTGCAATGGGATAACTTATTAACAGCTATGTAATATTATGTGCAAGTATTGTACGTGCAACATGAATTTGCTTTTACGTTTGAAACCTCTGCATGCATTTTACAGTGGTTTGATTTTTTATTTACTGTATATTCAGTAAAAATGTGTTTAAAAAAAAAAAAAAAAAAAGTACCTGAAGCGCAAGTACTTGTGGACATCCTTCCGAAAACGCTTGTTGAGGACAATGTCTACCAGCGCTTTGTGGCTAACGGAATCTCTCTCCATCCACTGTCTGTCAGGCTCATCTTCAATTGGACCGTGTTGGCAGCCGCCCATTCTCCATGAGTGTACGTTGCATACATGATGGGTAATGCCAATCCAAAGGTTCTATGGGTGTGGGACAATGAAACATACAGGAGACACCACAGAACAATGTATTAGACAAATACAGTACATAATGTGGGTTTATAGCCGCAAATAAATGTCAAATTCACTTACAAGAAATTCCGCATACGTGTCTGCGGTCTTGCAACACCACCAAAAGTGGTTGGTGATGTCCTTCAGCCAGTTGAGTAGAATAGACTGCCCTTTCACCTTTGATGCCTATTAACAGAGAGAGACTAAAAATGAATGCAATCATCCAATAGTAATATTATGAAAAAGAACACAAAACACTCACAATTATATTTGCTCACATACGAACAGTCTCTTACTTATCAGCATGACAAGTCATGTTATATTGCCTATTGTCTGTGGTTGTGAATTTATAACAAGGTTTCCTGCAGTACTTACCGCAGCGATTTTTTTGGCCAGATTCTTTGCACCGTGCCACATGTCAAGGCTGTGATGGATGCCAAGGTCCTTGTATTTGCCCTTGTCTGGATCTACAATGTGGAGAATAAATACATTTTTCAAACAATGAGAAAAAAAAAACAATGATTAAAAGTTTGTCATAATGACTGTGGTGCATTGATTCTCAAAGTGTGGTCTGCAACAGAGCTCAGGTGGTCTGCAAGGAGATTTCTACTTTCCCAAGACAAGCTAGTAGTAAACTATAATTGTGACATTATTTCAAAGCTAAACCTAGCTGAAGTATCATTTTTTTCAGAACAATAAGACAGGCCTGCATAAAAAAGTAAGTGATCTGCATCGATATTAGCTGTCAAATTAGTACCCGTCAACTTTTAATTCAGTAGACAGGGGGGGCTCTGTGACAAAGTGCACCGCGGTCTAGAAAAGTTTGAGAAACACTGCTGTGGTGCACAAGTCCACTTACTCAACAATGCCGCAATCTGCACATGGGCATCTGTGCAGAATTCCACCAAATTAATCTCTTTGGAGAGCGTGTCCACAGTCCTGACAAAGGCTTCCTTCTCCATCACTGATGAATTCCACAATGTCTCTCGCTTGTCAACGGTGGCCACATAAATAACCTCCTTCGAGTCAAGCTCCATTGTGGTGTAGCTGCAGTACTGAGCACTATGGCCAGGCGAGTCATTTCTGCCATCCCCTATCAACAAACAAAACAATGAAGAGCATACCCTGTGTGAGAGACATGGTCTTTAAATTCTACTGACAGTGCAAAAAAATCATCACATTTCCTGGTTGCCTGGTTACCACCAGACCTAATAACAAGTGAGATTAGGTCTGGCTACCTGCCTACTGTAAATTCCATAGGGGGCAGAATACTTGGCTATTATGACACAGTGCTCAGCTCTCTGATTGGACAGAGACACTGTAACATTATGACACACCCGTCCTGCTCGCTGACCAGACAGAGACAGGGACCATAATCTTGTCCATTATGAGTCATAGTTGCCATACTGTCTTTCAGATCAGAACGATTGTGTAGCGCTAAATGCAGTATGCGAGTTCCCAGGCTACTTTTCTGGGAGACACATTACACAGATAATTCAACGGAGTAAATGTGCCCGTTTGTGTAAATACATAAAACCAGGCTATACGCAAATGAGCCTATAGATACACAAATATGACAAAATAATAATATTAAAATAATATGCAACATACGTACCACAGACTGCAATGTCCTTTCCTTGAAGGCGGTTGATGGCCTCAGACCTCTTCTCTTCCCAGACATCTTTTATTGTGTCAACACAGTAGGTGTCTTGGATTGTGAAGAAGGTGGTTGGGTTGACCATTCCCATGTTCATGAACTTGAACATCAAGGCAACTTTGGTGTAATTACTTCCAGACAGCAAAATGTTTGTTGAGAGGAGAAAGTCCCCTGCCTGCATGCCAAACTTTAAAACAGGCTGAGAAGTCCATCGCCACACTCTGTGACCATTTGGACAGACCTAGAAAAGAGAGAAAAGAGAGAGAAGCAGGGTAAACATATGCAGCAGTGTTGGTCAGTATACCATAAGAAAATAGGATGTGCCAGTCAAAATACTTACCCATTCTACAATCATTGCTGTGGCTTTACACGTGATGTTTACGTGAAATGGGGCAGCACTGTCACATTGGAAGCCGGTCCTTAGAACACTCGCACATCTTCTCACTGGAAGGATCAACGATGTCACAAGCTGCCTCAGGCAGTTCTCGTAGACGATGGCTGCTTTGACACCAATGATGTCTTCTTTTGTGGTCACCTTCTGAGACTCTGGCAAGTCCTGCACGTCAAGACTGGGCTGAAGAGGATCTTCCTGGTCTTCCTCGACAGGCAGGTCATGCACAGTCTCACCAATCCCAACTATAGGAACTCTGTCGATGGTCTGTGGTGTCTTCAATGCACCACCCATACTGTAGAAAAAGATGTGTAAGTGCCTGAACAATCAACGGTGGGCCAGCTATGGTGTGCAGACTGATGCTTTGCGAGGCTAATTCTAAACCACTAATTCTAACCCCCAAACATGTGTGCCCATCCTAGCAAGTCCTACCACAGCAGCTAGTTCTACACACATAACGAAGAAGGGTTTTAGGTAGTAGGTCCAGACAGCTTACAAAGTAACCTTGAACTAGGACCCTACTGACCTTTGCCCAAGGATGGTCTCTCCCCACTGTCTGTGCGCTTACTCAATTCAGATCAAAGATGGCAAAAGTTATGAGGCCCACCGTCTAACAGACATCAAGGCAGAATTTCTCCCAATTTCAACATGCACTTGTATTGATCACCCTTGGCGTGTCAGTACCATGTGAAGCTGCTTTTCTTTGTTCCTGGCCATTGTAATGGGGGCACGTGTTTGTGTACGATCATTTTAAGTGTGCAAACATGCCTCAAATTTCATCCCTAAAATTATTGTGGTATTGTAAGGTGTCTGCTGTTGTTGCTTGACTTGCATGCATATTTTGTGTATTACAACAAAAACAACAACAAAAACATGGCCCTAGAACAGCATCTAGGAAACAGTTACACCAATCTAAATGTCATCAGGTACTTACAAGTCAAGGGCAGCATGAGGAAAAAAAGTGCATATTGGAATTTACAGTAATTGTGCTTCGAGTGAGTATAATAACAATAAAACATTATAGCTGAGTAATAGCGAAAGAAAACACACCGTAAAGCAATTGGTGGGTGATACTCATCATCTGAGCCTTCGTCATGCTCCCCGCCATGCAAGCCCGCAAGGCCTTCGTCTGACCAGTCAATTCTGTGATGAACAGACAGTAAGTTATACCCTGCACTTCACCTGAAACTGCACCCAAGTAGTAACACATTCAGAATCCTAATTACTTACACACTGTTAATTGGGTCATTGAAGACATTTTCATCCAATTCACATCCATCCTCATTATCAGTGTTCATGTCCTGCAAGCTTTGTAAATAGAAGGGAGAAATTACAACAATGGCAACCATCTGCAGAGATACTTCAATTGTCTAGGAATTACCTCAGACGCAAATCAATATTTTTTTTAAAAGAAAAAAAGAATTACCTCTGACACAGGCTCTTCGACTCCCGTCCTTCAAGGATGGTTTTTAGAACTTCATCGTCACTGCATAGAAACAAGATGGAGCGATGGAAAAATACAAGAATAGGGAGTGTGAGACACACATACACATCAACTGTACCAGGTCAAATAAAATCACCAGGTCCATGATATAGATCTACCTGTCTGATCCATCTGAAATGCTCGACAATGGTGGGGCAGGCCTCAATCTCTGTACTCTGCTGGGTCTCTCCCTCATGGGCCTCATGGGAGTGGAAGACGGCGCAAGCCTGCTTTCATAGCTGAACAAAGGCAATAGATGTACTTTGTTAGATGATCTATAAAGCCAAGATTCCAGTGCTCCACGGTAAGCAACTGGAAATAAATCTGACTATTATTTTATCCCTGGTCAATATCAAAAGTAGCAGGCTATAAAAGCAGAGATTTTAATAGGAAGATCTAAACCGTCTCTGATAAAATAGACAACACGTCATTGACTCAAACGGTGCCATGCCTACTTGGTGCATAGTACCACACATTAGCCTGCTCCTGTGTGCCACTACGTTCAATATTATTGTTCTAAAACGTTTCTGGTTTTCTCAACATAAGCCAACGTTTCTGCAATTCCGCTACATTACAATCTAACATTTCAGAAGTAGGGTTTTTTTCAGAGGACAGGGGGTTAACAGTGGAAAAAGCTTTCGACCAAAACCAAGAGTGTGAAACACGTAGTAGTAATAGAAAATAATTATATTTTTATATGGCGCTTTTCTTGGCACTCAAAGCTGCTCCCTCCCCTCCCCCACCAAGAGTGTGGAAAAGCCCTTGGATCATCATTACAATCTAGTGAGGACCAAAACGTCAGCAGTAGCGGTGTAGGCTACTTTTGACTGTGAAATATCCATGGCATTTTCATCTCGTATTTCAGTGCTAACTGAAATATCACCCAACGCGAAAACTACCTCCCGAAAATAGTCGATGGCAACAACAATGACGAACAAACTCCTTTCAGTTTGGAGAACATTAGTGTAGCTCTGGCTTGAGACCTGCATTCACCAATATGGATTGGGCTCAACCCTCAAATTAGTTTGACATGTTTCACTGTAGTTCTAGTCGTTTATTTGACGGCCCTTGTACAGAAGCACCGTGTTAAAAGCTACAGACTATGCGGGAAAAACCCAATGCATAAGGGCACAAGTTAGACAACTGTCTATAGATTTGTCTGTAGTCCCTAGACAGTGCATGGAGCAATCAAACAAAACAAACAAACAAACGTTGAACACATGGGGAATCATAGTAACATAGGCCTACTACATTCAAGTTTCAAAACATAAAAATGCTTTTGGAATTACTGTACCTGTCGAGAAGAAAAGAGGCAACTTCGGCATCTCGCTGGAAACCCTTTTCCCTCATCAGCTCCTTCCATTTATCAAAAGCAACTCCGATGTTGACCTTAGTCTTGCCGATTCGCCGAAATCTTTTCCTGTCTTGTTCTCTTTTGCGCTTCCTTGGTGATGGTCGAAGCTGTTCACCCGATGGCCGACTATATGTATGATCGTGATCCATGTCCATAACGATGATCAATAACTAGCAACTTTGCTAAGTTGTTATGTGCGTGGAACCGCGGGTTATTCTTCTTCCTCTAATAGCTAGTTGTGGCCGTTTGGGAGTTGGCAACCAGCGCATTACCGCCACCTCTGGGCTGGAGTGTGCGTGGAACTTGTGGGCCTCCGACTTTCTCGTTGAAACGCAAACGAAAAGGGCGAAATTGATGACATGTCCTTCTAGACATCCCGTAGTTAAGATGGCGGAGCGACCAATGGAGCAGTGTTACACTGTTGAGTACATTCACTTGCTGAATATGAAGAATATAGGAACACTTCGCTTTGGTGACAGAGGTGATTAATAACGGATGAGGTAATACTTATGAATGATAAGAATTAAATTTGTCAATAGACAACTGTTAATTTTACATAATATGGCTTTAATCTCGTGCGCTGACTATGCTTATGCTGCTGTCATTCGGAAACGGCAACATGTTGGCAGACAACTTTCTCTTGTTGTTTGTGCCGCACGGTAGACTACCCTATCAACTCAAATAGTGAAGCGAGTACTCTCTCCACACGTCTTCCAGACTCGCAGAAGATGGTCGCTAGAAACTTTCATTTAAAAAGTCACCGGATGACCAGAAAACTCGCAGTATGTGACAACAAAATGTGCTCCACTTGGTAACCCGCCGCTTTGACGCAAAGGAAAATACTGTTTGCTTGGTCACGCCTCCTCGGAATAGAGATGGAAAGGCGGTCTGAATCAGAGCAAGGTGATGTGCGTTGCGCACGAGAACAAATCCTGAAATTGACAGTTTCTAAAAAAAGTTTTAAGAGATATTATCCGATTTGTACCGATGCGGACAGTCAAGATACGATGTATCTCGATTTTATTTGCGTTTCTTACCGATGCAGACGTTTGCAAATCGATGCAACCGTACCGTACAGGTCATATCGATTTTCCGATACGTATCGGTGAATCTTCCCTTCCCTAATAGAGACCCATAGAGGTCTAATTGCCCTTCAGAGGGCAATTTGACATGTCTCCAAAAACAAATCTGTGAGTTTTTGTCATTGAAACACATAAGATACACCATTAGAAACCTCAGACCTTCCAGATTTCATCTATCTATCTATCTATATAAAAAAATATATTTTTATATAAATTATATAGCTGGCCCAATTTAAAGAAAGTGAAAAGAAATCTTCGCATATTCTGTACTCTCTGCCTGTAGCAGCCACACCTATAGCTATTCACATGTAAAGTACCGGTGCTTGAGTGGCTATTCAGAGGTGATAACTCGCCCCTTTCAGGTAGAGTAAACACAGCAGACGTAGAGTGACAGGGGGGTTGGGGCTATCAGAGCACATGGGGATTGACAGGGGGTGTGGGCCATTAGAGGTTTGTTCACACCTATCTCATTAGTATTCAAATGAGACAGGCAGTGGCAATGACATAGTCATTCTTTTTTGCATTTTGTATGAAAACAACAAAACATTTCTAAATGCCCTTTTCACTTTTATGCTGCCAACACATTTGTTTACAAGATTCAAACTTCAAAAGTCTTGGCTAGATATATTTATTGTGTGTTTTCTTGAACTTTTTGAAGACCTCTGAAACCTGTTTTTTTGTACAGTTGTGTTTATACTCAATTTAAATAAAACATGTTTGTATGACATCCAATTTTTTTTCAGATTATTTCTTGTCAGGCTTTTCACAATACAACCATATATTCCACTTTTGCATAGATGCTTACTGTTAGTTGAAAATACTTGAAAATGTCAGGGTGGTGCAAGCAGCCTAAAAGCCTCTGAAAGGCCTTAGACCTCAGAGGGTTCAGAGATATTGAAATATAATGCTGTTGTCAGTGATGTCATCACGACGTATTACTTCCTGGTACGAGGCCACAATCACAAGTGGGGGACTCATGGTTGCATATTGGAATGCACCCACAGTGTAACATATTGAGTGAGAATGAAACCAAAACTACACTCCCCAGCAAGACAGCAGTGAGGTCGCAGCACAAATAAATACAGACCCGGATACCTGTGAAAACAAACATGCCAAGTAAGTTATTAAAAAAATCTTAAAAAAACATTCATATGGTGAAGTCAAGAAATGGCATTAAGTGCCTTCATGTTGTTTAAATTCTATATATAATCTGTATTTATTTTAAATTGTGCTGATCGTTATATTCAATAGACCAGTTGGAATACAACTAATAATAAATTCCTAATCAGTTGTGTATGTTTGGTAAATTGCCAATTCTATTTATATTATTTTTCTCAAAACACTTACAACTCTGTTCGGTACACAAAATGGTGGCCTTATATCTCACAGTACATTTATGCTGGTTGAATTCCACACAACAGGTTTGACAGGATGAACAACTACCTGGTGATTCCTTTGTAGTTGTCTGCTCAGATTAGTTTTGATGATATCTGTGTGGTAGTGTGTGTGATGTTTTTTTTTTTTTTGCACTTCTGTAACACTTCTGTTATTTCGTAAGATGACCAGTGTGTCTGCAAATTTCTGTTGACATTCACACATTTGATATACTAAGAATAATAATAATAATAATAATAATACAAAATCTCTATATTTTTTCCCCACTAGAACCATGCATTAGGATGATGCTTGTTGGGGAAACTGGTGCAGGGAAAAGTTCAACAGGAAACACAATCTGTGGAAGAAGGGCGTTTCCAACTCGTTCTAATGATGGGTATACTTCATTATGGTGTAGAAAGAAAACTGTATACATCGATGATCAACTCATCTCCGTGGTAGATACACCGGGCATCTTTAGCTACAATGAATCAGATGAGGAGGTGAAGGAAAAGATCGATAATTGTGTAGCATTCTCAGCTCCACACGTGATACTGGTGGTAATTCAACCGCATGAATTCACATATAAACAACAGGAAGCCCTGGACATTATTCAGAGCATGTTCGGGCAGGAGGCACTACCTTACATCATACCCCTATTCACTCACGGAGATGATCTGGAGGCAGACGGGGTTCCCATCGAAGAAATTATTCTTCAAACTCCTGGTCTCTTGTCCTTCGTCCGGCAGTGTGGTGGAAGATACCACGTCTTCAACAACAAAGACGAAGACGATCCATCTCAGGTCACACAGCTGCTGACGAAGATCGACGTCATGGTGCAGAGTAATGGAGGAAGCTACTACACCAAGAGGGCCTCGAGAGAAAGCAGCAAACCAAAATATCTGGATGGATTTACATTCGCATTAACTATTGGCTATGGTGCTGGAACTGTTGGAGCTTGCATGGGAGCTGGTATTGCAGCTAAACATACTACTGTTATAGCTTTTGCTGGAGCTCTTGTTGGATCTGTTAGAACTGTTATTGTAGCTCTTATGGCAGCAGCTACGATGGTAGCTGTTGATGCTGTTTTTGTTGTAGGTGGTGCCTTTGTTGGAGCAGTTGCTGTTGGAGGTCTGGTTGTTGCAGCTACTGCTGGAGTTGCAGTCGTAAGGGCTGCTTTAGGAGCTGCTGGAGCTACCACTGGAGCAGCAGTACGGGCTGCTGCTGTTCAAGCTACTGTTGGGACTGTGGGGGCTACAGTTGGAGTTGTTTTTGGAGTCGCTACTGTTGCGATTGAAACTTTTGTAGCAGCTTTCATTTGTGCATCTATTGGAGCAGTTCTTGGAGCAATCTGGGTTGCTGCTGCTGATCTCGTTGGAGTTGCTTTTGATGCTGAGATTGTGTTATATGGTGCTGCTGTAGGAGCTCAGACTGGAGGTCTATTTGGATTAGCACTTGCAGTTCGTAAAGCTTGGAGCGAGCATGTTCATGCTGCACTTAGTGCTGCAGAATCTATCGGACCTGGTGTTGTTGGAGCTGCGCTTGGAGCTCTTGCTGGAGCTGTTGTTGGATTTATTGTTGAAGTTGCAATAGGGCAATGGACCATGGACATGGAGAAAATCCACCTGTACATGGTGTTTAAAAAGAAATAAGTCTCACTTTTGTGGTAGCTAGAGCTCAAGCATGCAGTTAGCATGCAGACTAATTTAGTAAGTAATAGTGCCTCAGCCAATGTGTTTTGGAGTTGTCTGCCAGTTAAACAATGTTTACTTAAAATGACTTTTTACTTTTTCTATTTGTATGATAATCATATCAATTGCAACAGTACATTTTCTGCAGTCTTTATTTTTTTTTCCCCTCCCTGACGATCATCTGTGTTACATGTGTCTTGAAATGTTCATGTCCACGTGGGCATTATGTGTATTTATGTAAGCTACTTAACCTTTCCCCTGGTGATCAATAAAGTTACTCTACTCAAAAAAAAAAAGTATTCATTTGCTTGCTCTCACAAGTAAATACAGTAGCTTAGGCTATATAACATGAAGAGTACCTGGTATCATAGAAACCAGTGGTAACATACTGTATATAATAATAAACAAATAATTACATATTTGTGTCATCTGTTGTTTACATAAGTTGACTGTTTCTGGGGGTAGAACATTCCTTTTGGTATAGATATTATTTTGGTCTTTTTTACTTTATTCATAGTATAGTGAAGATGGTGACTGGAAGCGAGTTGGGAGAGAGAGAAGGTGGAAGGCTCGGCATAGGACCCGAGTCAGGAATTGAACCTGGGTCGGCCATATAGCAAACGTGTGCCCTATCATATGCACCACGGTAGGGCCAGGTGTAGAACATTCTAACGAGTTTTTGAATTTTCTATTTGCTTATGGCCTAACAGCAACATCAGAGCCAGGCTGAAACAAATGTATCCTTTGTCTATCTTTCTGAAATAATTGTTTTGATTTAGAGCATGTGGCTTTGAGAAATGAACAAATGGTCTCATGGATCAATCATTCTTCCTCTATTTAGGGGTCATTAATAGTCAGGTCAAGAGCAACGCAAGTACTTTATGAGTTCTCGCAAATACGGGAACTCCTTTCACTTTGTCGGGAAGCAAACAACCATAAGCGAACCAAGGGAGGCAGGTCAACCATGCCGTTTGGGAAATGTTAATTGTGATGCTCTTGCTCAGACCAAGTCTCGAGGAGATTTGAACGTCGATAATAATCAGGCTAGGACATTAAATAAATCGGGTAATTTTGCTTCAATTAGGCCAAAAAAGGAAAAGATGCATTGGAAGAAGATGAATGCCCATTTTGTCCTAGCCTTTTTACTTTGTGATCTCAGCTCTCAAACTTAGTCTTCCTTGAGCTTCTTCCCTGTTCCATTTTCACACATTTAAAAAAGTCAAACGGCCATTTAGACCGAGACGAGCCTCAGAGGCCGAGTGAAGAGGAGGAGGAGGCCCGTGTGGGGAGGGAGAGGGAGGCCCGTCTGAAGAGGTGCCTGGAAATGAAGTGTGTCCAATCTGCGTAACGAACGATGGCATCGGCTCAGAGGGAGAGCAAGATGAAAGGGGCCCAGAGCAACAAAGGGAATGTGATGAGGGGGGGGGGGGAGAGACCCTTGTTGGCATTCTGTGTGTGCATGCGTGTGTGTCTGCCTGAGCATACAAATGTTGTGTCAGCCGGGATTTAGGTGTGTGTGCGTGCCGCTCGAATGTTTGATTTTGCGTTGTTTGTGTTTATATCACAGTAAGTACCTGGGTGATTTACGTGTTCCAAATGTGCAGGGAGGCACAGGTGGAAGATGAAGGAGGATATCATTGGGCTGCTCTCAGCTCTCAGAGGACAGGACGCACTGAAACAGAAAAGTGTTTTATCCTCCATCACTCTCCTCTCCCACCTGACCCGCCATGACCCCCCTGTGTGTGTTTATGTGTGTGTATGTGTGTAGGCGTCAGGGATGTATATTATGCATGTGTCTGTTCGTTTATGTTTGTGTGTATGTGACTCTTTATTGTGGTCTTTATCTCTCTCTGTGAGTTTATAACCTTCATTAGCAGGGTGATTTACGCGTTCCAAATGTGTGGCCAGGCGACCGTGGAGTGGAAGATGAACGCGGAGCTCAGAGGAGAGGAGGGCAGACTGCGCTCAGCTCTCAGAGGACGACGCACTGAAGAGAAAGAAAGAAAGGTGTTTATCCTCCATCACTCTCCTCATCTCTCCTCTCCCACCTGCTCTCCCACCTGCTCTCCTCTTCTCTCCTCTCCTCTGCTCTCCCACCTGCTCTCCTCTCCTCTCCCACCTGCTCTGCTCTCTAATGAGTTTACCTGACCCGCCATGACCCCTGTCTGCCTCGCCTTTCCCTTCTCTTTCTCCACAGAGTATTTCACTGCCTCTCTTTCAGTATTTTCCTTGACCTATTTCTCTCTCCTCTTCCTCCAAAGACTCAAGAATGTTCATTTGTCAATACTAGTCATAATTGTTGAAATGCCCTGGATGCCTGTCCTTGGTGATAAAAAAAAAAATCAGTTGATAAAAAAAATGCTTTTATCTACAGTTGGTAAGCACTGTAAATATGCAGTACAATACATCTATGGCTCAGCTTAACAAGAATGTGCTAATAAGACTATGATGTTCCTCAATCAAATAACTCACAGTGTCACCACTCCAAGAGATGATTATGGAGGCCAATAGACGAATTAAAAGTTTGATTTTATCGTCCTCCAAGTTGGTCTGGTGGCCCTGCTCTTCTTGGCGTTGATTGTCAATTTTCTCTTGATACCTTTAATTATAAAAAAGTGGCAATCTCACAAGAAAAGGGAAAAGGGAAAAATATTTAAAGGTGCACTGTGTAAATAAGTGATGGAGTAATGGAGGATAATCCATCATACCCATTCACAAATGTTAGCTTTTTCACGAATACTTACCACCACCATCAAATTCCAAGTATTCATTATGACTGGGAAATGGGGATCTTCTCCATGGTCCACCATTTTGAATTTCCAGAAATAGACATTTTTAGCTGCAAAAAATGACTGTACTTGGGCCATACTAGAAAATATGTGTTTATTACTTAGTAAACTTTCATGTAAAGATCGAATCTGGCAATAGGCAGCCCATGTTCAATGAGCAGCATACAGTAGTTGCAGTAACTTTTTTGACCATTTCCTGCACAGTGTCCCTTTAAAAACACTGGCCTGTGTGTGTACAGGTCTCAAATCAGCTCTGCGCTCCCCTCCCTATCCACTTCACATTTTCGTGTCCAAGGTTTTGCCCTTATTCACATTCCCCTGCTAAAGCTGTGAGCAGGTGATGCAATGAACGGCTGGATGGATTCTTAACCAAGAGGGAAGCCTTCCCTTGCTGCATGTGCACCACCGGCTGGCTCCAAAAGCCCTGCCTCAGTTTGAAGGTTAAGCTGCTTCACAGCATCTCAGATGGGGCTGTTCGACCTCCTCATCTCAGATGGGGCTGTTCGACCTCCTCATCTCCCAGGGCACGCATAAATGCACCGAGCCCAGCGGTTGGAGAGGAGGGGAGGAAACTGCTTTCACACAAACACACATCAGTGGTAGACGAGGTTGTACTCCAAACTTGCTGTGTGTGTGTGTGTGTGTGTGTGTGTGTGTCTGTTTGGCAGACACTGATGAGACAACACGCTGAAGAAGGGCTCTGCCCGAAACATTTGTAGACGAATAAACAGAGAAAAATCTGAAGAGTGCTGTCCTTCTCTTCCTTCCTTCACTCATCTATGTTTTAAGTGGGATTCAGCACCCAGTTATAATCTGTATTCATCAGTAGGCAATAGTGTTCTTAGCGCATCTCCTCCACTTCATGAACTAGTAGTGCGTTCCAATATGTGACCTTACCTCCTCCACTTGCGCTTGTTTCCTCGTACCAGGAAGTAATGTCATGATGACATCACTGACAACAGCATTATATTTCAATATCTTGCAAAAGCTCAATTGTAAAGTCTTTTTCTCATTGTCAATTGGGATGGTGAATGAAAAACAGTCCCTCAAAAGTTGTTGTGGCTAGGCTGACAGCTGGGAAACTATTGTTTTCTCCACGGAGGAGGGGCCAGGAGGGAGGGCGAGTCCACAAGCACAAGTGGAGGGAGCAAGGTTGCATATTGTAACGCACTCTAGGTCTTGTGCCACTGGCAAGTACACATCCTCAGGCTTATGTGTATGTAACAGCAAGAGACCACTCAACATGGAATGTGACAGTGCAGAGAGTAACCCATGTGATCAGGGAAAATTACATTTCTGAATGATTATTTTTTTCTTGGAAAGAGACCTGATTGCGTCAACTACATTATTTATGGAAATAGAAATATTGGAGGGCTTGCGGCTCATCTCATCTTGGAGAAGTCAATTAAGACATTAGTGGAATGCAGACTGAGGGGGAATTTACTGAGATGAAAAAGCAGCACATAATTTGTAGATCACTCGCCATCGCGCTCACTCACACATCTTGTCACGTCTCTCTCAGTGTGAATCTGATTATCAAGTGTTTACTCGAGCTGGCCCAAGTGCTCTCAACAGAGGAGCTCGGGTCATCGTCTAATCAACTAGCAGACACTTTGCATCTTATTACTGTGCTTGGAAAAGACCCCAGAGCAATCACGGCCCAAGGCTCTCGCTTTGACTGTGAGGGTCATAATTAATACATGATTACCTACCCACCCGGCATCTCCTTGAAGTTTAGGCTAGGCGTGATTTGATGGGTTATAAATTATAATTTATAATTAATTATGTTGTGATTGACCACCACTGAGCCTTTCCTTGCTGTTCAAAGCAGGCCTGATTTGAGGTCACTTCTCACTTGACTCCAGACAGAGATGAGGGAAACAAAATGTAAATCTAAATTTAGGTAGTAAATCAAAGTGGATTCATTTAATAAAATATTAGTGGATAAATTAGGATAAGTGAGTTTACAACTACCCCACACACACACACACACACACACACACACACACACACACTTCACTGACACTTCAGTTCATTGGCCTAAATAGTACTGTACCTAAGTACTACAAGAGCAGTATATTTCCAGATATTCAGTATATTTCCAGGAGAAAGCTGGTAATGTAGTTTGGCGCCCTTAAATAGCACCGGCATGGTTGACTTTACATAAATCACATGCCTGTTGGAGACAGTAAATATTAATGTCATGAAGCAAATAGAGTAATATTCAAGTGTGATTTTATGCAATATTCCAAAACACAAGAGTGTACAAAAAAAAACTGGTGGGTGTTGCACCATGAGTGGTTTGTGTGTGTGTGTGTTTTTGTGGCATCTTTTACTTGGCCTGTTCAAATCGAGGATGGATTTCTATAGATCTACTTGAGTCTGCTGCCCCCTTCTGTCTGCATATGATATTACAGCATCTATGAAAATACCACAGCAGAGGAGGAGATGATAACACCGAGTGCATTCCAATATGTGACCTTGCGTCCTCCACTTGTGCTTGTGGCCTCGCCTTGCTTCATGGCCCCTCCTCCGTAGAGAAAACAAGTATGTTCCCTGCTGTCAGCCTAGCCAAAACAACTTTTGGGGGACTATTCTTTTTGCGAGATATTGGAATATAAATCTGTTGTCAGTGATGTCATCATGACATTTACTTCCTGGTACGAGGCCACAAGCACAAGTGGAGGACGCAAGGTCGCATATTGGCACGCGCACATTGTGACTAGAGGCAGTGTTCTGGTTCACTCCAGGAAAAAAAAATCACCATTATGACAGTTTATGGGGAGCAGGCTATTTTTAACGGGACAGTTTGGTCAATTTCAACATGCAGTTGTATTGCTCACGCTACCCTTGACTTGTCAGTACCTGGTGATGCCACATTTTTCGGCTCAGCCCTTTCCGAGATATGAGCAATTCTAATGGGGGCAGCGTTTGTTTACATTTTTAAAAAATGAAACATAGGCCAACTCCAAATATTTTCCCAAAAGGTACTGCTGTTTTCTAGTTGTCTGCTGATGTTTTATAACCTTTTGGATGTTTTTGGGAATAAATAAAAATGTTTTTTTGACATGTAAACAAAGAGCTGCCCCCATTACAATGACCAGGATCTCGGAAACGCCTGAAGAAGAAGAAGAAAAAATCTCAGGCACTGACAAGTCCAGGGTAGTGTGAGCATTACAACTGCATGTTGAAATTGACCAAACTGTCCCTTTAACGGAGGGAGAGACACTGAATGATATGCATCAGTATAGACCGGGACGAGCAGGGAAATAATCGCAATGTTTTCCTGTCAGGGTTTTCTCAACGGATTCTTGTACTTTGCACCGTACTGATCAAAATAAGCTTTTGCGCCGTCAAAATAGTTGTCCGGAATCCAAGATGGCCGCCAGAAATTAAATATGGCCACCAGAGTACCTAAAACCAGTCCTATGTTGGAGAAAATTGTTTAAAGATAATTTTCTTTGGCCTAATTTGGGGATTTATTGTGACTGAAATAATATTCTGTGGCTTAGAAATCATTAGCTCATTGTGGAAATCTAAGATGGCTGCCAAACATGGTCCCCTATACTACAAACTGTCATATCCCTTGATCGAAAAGGGCTTTAACCATATGTTTTCATGGCCTGTGAATCCATTTCTGCATGTATTTTGTGAATCTGACCATTTGTCCAATTGTGTAAATCCAAGATGGCCGCCAAATGTGTTCCCTTCAACTACAAACTATCTAATGTCCTGATCTAGAAGGGCCACAACCATAATTTTGGTGCTTATTCATGTTTCCAAAGTCTATGAACGTATTAAGCAAGTAGGTTGCAAATCTAATCATTTAGTCTATCAGAAACTCCAAAATGGCCGACATTTCCAGTACCTCTGCTGTGGTGAAACAGTCACAGACACAGTATGACATTTCATTTGTAGTCTAGCGACATAGATTCATCACTCTAGAGAGAATAATGCATTTTATAAATATTTTGTGGATAACAAATCATTAACCAGCATTTTCAGTTAATTTTGCAAATCCAAGATGGCTGCCAAATGCAGCCCCTTTAGTACAAAACGCCATATCTCCTGATCCACAAGGACCACATCCATAATTGTGGTGTCTACTCATAGGTTTCCATGGTCTATGAATCCATTTATTCTATTCTATTCTGCTTTCCAGCAAACATCCTCCCACTTGAGGTGCACTCAGCCTGCATCCAAAGGACAAACAAAAATGGTTGGATCATACCTCAGTAAGTCTATATGTAAATTTGCATATCCAACATTATAAGGGTGTCAATGACTTACAATTGTTAATGCATCAATTTTTCCTGTATTTCTTTCGTACTTTTCTAAGAAAAAGTACTGAAAACTAGGACCAGGGACGACATTAGCAAATTTTTGTCTCTCCTCTGTGGCCTGATAATAAGTGAGACGGGGCATCTGCTTGTTGGTCTTAAACAAATGCTGTGGACTGAAGTGGAAGCAGCAGAATCCACCGAATCTGGCAACGTTATATCCGTATGTTTTTATCTCCGTTCATCTGCAAGTAAATCTCTGTCATATATTGTAATGTAAGGTACTGTGCAATTTATGTTCAACCCGTTGTGTCCTCAAACAGGTCAAAGAGCACAAAACGCGTGCCACGTTTGGCGACGCCCCGGTGGCTGTTTAAACTGATTAAGATATGGCTGCAGAAAAGGGAAGCCCTCAGTGGATGGATATAAGACAGGACAAGAAAGACTGACTGATGTAAACTTCTCCAAACTATCTGCACGAAAGGTAAGACATCCTATCTCTGTATAGCGATTTGTTGAAGCTGGAAACGTCAGTGGATGGAAGGGACAACGCGTTTTCTCAAGCAAATCGAATGGCATAGCGAATTTGCTGAAGATTACCTTGAGTTTAACCGTCAAAATTCATCCTGGACGCTCAAGAGGCTTAGCTCCTGGCGAATTCGCTCTGGTAGATTTATTCGCCTTCCCTCCATAGATAAACAATGACTTCCACCGCACAGGTCGTTTAGTTCGCCTTCGACGTACATGGGGCATCAAACATGCAGAAGTGATGGACAGCAATAGAGAGCTTTACCTCTACACTGACAAAGGGATCATTGTGTAAAAGCAAAATACAGTTGTCTGCATGATCTACCCTCAGTGTTGCCAGATTGGGCGGGTGCCCGCGTCGTCGGGCAAAAACGGGAAAAATTGGCCATTTGGCAGTTTTTTAAGCTGTTTTGGGCCCATAGAAGTCAATGTAATTTGTTGAATTTGGGCGGAATTTAGTGCATTTTGGCGGTTTTTGAGAAGCTTTTGGGTGGGATTTGGTCAGACACATCTGGCAACACTGTCTACCCTACTTAGATGTTGAGCGCATACGTGTTATGGTCCCTACTGTATCCACAACCTTTTAGAGGGCACGACCATTTATACAGCTTTCAAATTCTTCAGCAAAAAGGTTAATGCAGTGTACAGACCAGGAGCGAACGAAGCGACGGAAGTCATTATTTCTCTATGGAGGGCACGCGACCTGCGCTACCAAGGCAAATTCACCAGGAGCAAAGCTTCTTGCGCGACCAGAGCGAATTTTGATGATTTAACTAAATCTAATCGCAGGCGAATTCGCTCTGACGCTGTTTGGCGAAAACCAATCGGAACGTTCATATCTCCGAATGTCCCAGGCTGTCAAGCCAGAGCCGTTATGTGATTAGCTGAATCAAACATGTCAATGCCGCGCCTCGAGCTAATACTGCGTATTCAAGGCGAAACTTCTTCTGCTACCCACGCTAGGGGCCATAGATGGTTGCCATATTAAAATTCCACGCCCTTACACGAGAGGGCGGGACTATCAAGATAAAATTATTATTCAGCAATCCTTTAATAATCCAGTAATACCTTTTTATGAGTGCACATATCAGTGGCTGTTAACACATTAGTGGAATTGGCAAAGCTGGACCAAGCATTTCCCACACAATTCCCTCTTCATTTCACCCCACCAAGACACAGAGCCAAAGAGCCACTACCAACTTTGTCCGGTTTTAAACGTCCCTTTTGAAGGACCGAATTCTGCCACTTTTTGCTGTGTTCACAGACTTTTGAATACTACTTCCGTTTGTTGATCTCCGCCAAAACTGGACATTTATTCTAGCTCTCTCCACATTCAACTCGACCACAATCACCCGACCAGAATACTGACAAGACCAGACGGACTGACAGACAGAATAGCCTAATGACAGACCGTAATGTATTCACTGTTACGAAAAACACTAAAACAAACTCTGTGACAACATTTAAGCAGAAGTCAGCCGCCAGAGAACTCCTGAGACATTTGTTCTCGAGGGTCAGCGCGTTTTCAGTAATAATATCACCAGTGTCAACAGTACAGTCGTAACATCTGAGCCTTCAATTACTTCCATTGTACCAGTGTTGCCAGAATGGGCAGGTGCCCGGCCAATTGGGCTACTTTGGATTAGCGTCGGCGGGTAAAAACGGGAAAAATTGGCCATTTGGCGTTTTTTTAAGCCGTTTTGGGCCCATATAAGTCAACGTAATTTGTTGAATTTGGGCGGAATTTAGCGCATTTTGGCGGTTTCTGAGAACCTTTTGGGCGGGATTTGGTCAGACACATCTGGCAACACTGGTGCGTACATTGGCCAGGGATACCCCTTCATTCCTGATCCCAGACCAGCACAAGAACAGATCTACAGAGGCCGTGTGGTGGAGGAACAGGCGTTCGGGAGACTGAAGTGGCGGGTTACGTAGCGCTATTCCGACATGTCGCTATTCCGACGTTAATGTCTATTGTCGGAATACTGACACGTTTTCCACCGTCCGCCGCTATTCCTACCTGCCGCTATTCCGACATCCCTAACCCCTAACCCTAACCCCTAAAAAGTGTCGGAATAGCGCCATGTTGGAATAGCGATTGCCCCCCCGCGGGAGCGTGCCTATGTTCCCCGGCTCCTATGTTCCCCTGTCTTTGTATGGGAGCGGGGAAAATAGGACCCTTTTTCTTTTGTGATTAACATTTTTTTTTTTTAAATTGTTTTTCAAGATTTACACAGAAACATCCCTTATCTGCCCACCTCAACCCCCAACATGCCACCACATTTACAAAGTATTTGTTGTTCAACATAGGTCATTTGCCCAGTGTGCATTTCACAAACAAGGTGAACAAAATACAAAACCAAAAAAATTGTCACACCACATTTCAATTACATTCTACAAATGTTACCTGCTTCGATACATTGATGCCATGCAGGTGTATGTCCCAGTCGTTGTGGTCTTCATTCACATACCTCCTCAGTGTCCTCTTCAGGTTCCTTGGTCTGTTATAATTCTCTTTACCAGCCCGAACAGGTAGAGCTTCCCCACCAGGGCTGTAGCAACGGCTGTTGCTGAGGCTGCCTGGAGAGGCTCAGCCATAACCGACTTTGTGAACAGGTCCGTCACAGTGAGGACATACTTGTGCCCTGCCTCAGTGGTTCCGCAGGGGACCAATTAGGTCCATGCCCAGGACCGTCCATGGCTCATTCACCTGCAAAAACATGCAAATACCATTAGTGTTTTCAATTACATCATTTCTGGCAGGGTTCACAGCACAAGAGACTACCTGGATTGGGTGGAGGAGAGGGGGCACCGTTTTGATGGGGTCGTTTAGCTGGCATCTGTGGCAGTGGTTGTACTGAAAAAGTCAAACAAAATGCAGGTAACTGAACCTATTAGTGTCAAATTGTTGTCTGAGCCTAGTATGTGATGTTATGCCAGAGAAAACCACCTACCCATTCCCTCACATCCGCATTAATGGTGGCCCAGTAATATCCACGGACCACCTTGTCCCTGGTCGCCCTCACTCCACCATGGTTTCCAGTCCCTGGGTCGTCGTGGCACTCCTTCAAAACGGTCTTCTTTTGGTCCTCTGACAGAACCACCAGACGCATGTATGTCTTCTGGGGGCCGGTGTAAAATAACTGATTGTCTGTGGGTTACATGTAGATAGATACATTGTATCTAGGGTCTGATATGAAGCAGGTAAGCTTAGATGTTAAATAGTTTGTTATTATGAATTTGTAAAGTCATTATTATTGCCTGATGTTGTGGATGAATAACATTATTTACGAATATCTACCATGGGTTTTATTATTAGGTTTATTGATTTTGACTTGACACAAATTGCAAGCATTTTCAAGCACTTCACAAAAAATTCAAGCATTGTCACAACCTTGAAAACACTTGATTGAAATTTTTTTTAAGGAATTTAAACACCAGTGGGAACCCTGATTAATCCCGAGGGAAATGAATATCCAGTACTCATTATTCAGGGATATATAAAGTCATAAATCAGATCAACGTTGGCACACTACAGCAGCAACAGTTTTCCTACTACTACTACTATACTAATACTACTACTAGAGTAATTTTATTATACCCGAGGGAAATTAATAATAATAACCTCAATAATAGGCTACTGTGGATAACTAACCCTAACCAAAGGCAGTTATGTTGGAGTTTAATGATCCAGAATTACAACAATATGCCCTGGTTAAAACCAAAAGTCACATTTGAGTTCACCTACCTCTCACAATATAATTTTTGCTTGCCCGATTTAGGTTTTTTTTGGGTACCCCGGCATACTCCTCTTTCTCTCCTTCCGACATATAGGCCAATAATGCCCGGTAAAATGCAAAACTAGTCATAATATCAATAGATATATAGATATAATTTATAATTAATCGGAGCAACGTATAGTCGTTTGTATCAGCAACAGTTTCCTGAGGTAATGTAATGTTGTTTTTTGGCGCCACCCTGAGGTAACATCGAGGGACGGCAAACAGCGGACGGATTGGGCACTGTCGTGAACACTCGTACAACACCGCATAAGGAGCGCATGCGCGAATTGTCGCGCATGCGCTGAGAGGTTGGGCGCAGATCGGGCAGGACGGAACCTGTTGGGCGCCGACATGCGCAAAACAACTTAGGAAACGCTGTTCTGTAATACGCTTTCCCTAAATTCGGTCCTGAAGTGCTGTTGCCTCGGTAACTAGACAGATAAGATAAGATTCTCAAGATAGGAAGTTCTGTAATACGCCCCCAGCATCTGAAGCAGTGGCAACGCATTTAGTGGTGGTGGTAATGCACCAACTAAGATGGTTTGCCAACCGCCATAAAACCACAATAAGAAAAAGAAGAAGAAACAGTGATAACGCGCCATGTTGCCCTGTAGTCAGAACAACATTCAATTTTCGGCATTGTTTTGCGTTTGGACCGTGGGAGGGTTCGAGGCAACTTTGTTCCGTCTCCAGAGCACGCCTTTCTTTACCCCCTTTTCTGAGACTTCAGCCCATGACGGTATCAAAGGTGAGGGGGATTTCATCCATGTTGTGTAGCCTATGGTAGTGTCACGTTGTGCTCGTTTGTCAGAAACTCGCGGAAATGACCGATTTTCACCTGGAAGTCGGCTGACTGTCTTTAATAACACAGACGCTCGTTCTCGGATAGAGAGGCGATTGCGTTGCATAGCGCAAATAAATCCACGAGAGGGGATTGCATTGCATAACGCGATAAATCCACAACGTCCCTGACTTCCGCAAAAAGTCCTATTCATTTCTTTGGCAATGTCATGGAGCCCGTAACAAGACCGTTGACTCGCAGCGCGCGCGTTGTTCGAGAACACATTTGTCCTGTATTCAGTTCTTCTTCTAGACGTGGGCCTTGAACCCTCAGATAGCTTTTTTTTCACAACATGCACATTTTCCTCCGCTTTTCTCCAGTCCCCAAACAGTTTTCCATTGCATCCAAACTTTCGTTCAGCTGCCCTATTGCCATTTTCGGCTGCATATTTAATTACTTTCAGCTTGAACTCAGCAGCAGGCTATATTCATTTCTTTTGGTGGTATATTTCTATTCAGTCGTCATTGTAAATGCTATTTTTTGTTGTGGTAAGTTGTAACATTTTTTCTATCAGTGGTATTAGGCAACACAACATAGGCCTAGTTGCGCACATAGTGCTCTCCCGTGGAGAAAAAAAACATATATATGTCGCACCAGAGTATATGTCGCATGTCCAGCCAAACCATGAAAAAAAGTGCGACTTGTAGTCCGAAAAATACGGGTACGTCTTTTTGGGGCCGGTGTAAAATAACTTTGACCCACTAATAGTATTGGGTGCACGAAGAACACAGCAGTTATAACTTTGTGATGCATTGAGACTGAACTATTGCAGAATTATTGGTACATTTGTAACTATCAGTTGAACAAAGACAACATTTGTTGCATTTTAAAACATTTAATAGTAAAATGATGAATAAATAATGAACAATACAAAACAAACAATCAACGAATAAAACAACATTTCAAAGGTTGAAGGCTGAAACGGCCCAAAAGCGATACAATAAGAAATAAAATATAAAGCAAAAAAAACACAAAACACACACACACACACAGACATAGGGACAGGCAGGTAGTCTGAATGATAAGTAGACTTCAACAGGAATGTAAATATCATGCCTTCAATATTCAATATAGGACCACACACACGCGTGTGCGCACACAAAATACAAATGTAACAGGGTAGACCTGTCTACGGTCAAGGTGAGCGTTGTCCCTTGCCAGCTCCCATACTAGTCTGACGTCACAGACTCAGCTAGCTACTGAGTGGCTCCGCAGTAAGTGGCGGCTAGCCCATTGTTTTATAAAAACAGCTGAAAGTGAGCGCTTAGCTGGAGCTCTCCCGTGTTTGGGGTTTTTGTGCTGGCGAACGCTGCGCTCTGGCTGAGCTAGCCAGAGATCCTGGGATGGCCAGCCCCAGGTGCGAATCCATGCCTGTCAATGTGGAGGTACGTGTTCGTGTAACTATTTATGATGTTTGTTTGCTAAACCTTCAGAACAGTGTATTCACTACCATGTTAATCTCTAGGTGAGCCTGAGATTCTCCTTGGTGTGCGATCCGTCTGTACCAACCTGTATCTCACACTCTGTCCACTTGTGCTGAGGTATGTGTACCGGTGTGTCATGTTAACACTGAGATGTATATATATATATATTTAATGATGGACTTTTGCTCATGGATGTTTGTTTGCCTCATCCCTCAGAGTGTGCCGTCGAGGGTCGGTAACATTGCTTACTGCTGTTTTGTCCCTGCCCAATTAGTTTTGCTTTTCTGTTACGTTTGTTTTTGTTTGTTTAATTTCCGCCCGGCCGCCTTCCCCCCTCTCCTGGTCTGAATAGCATTGCTGCTGTTAGTAGGCCTACCTAGGCAATAGGCTATATTTACTCTGTTAAAGCTCTATTCTCTCACCGCTTTCAGTGCAGGCCCCGTGTCTCCTTACGCACTTGTAGCTTTAGGGGTGACGTGCACAGTTTGACGTGTAAAGACTTACTGATTGAATCACTTGCTTGCAGTGGAAAGACTTGCTGTTTAAATCACTTGCTTGATGTGTAAAGACTTACTGATTGAATCACTTGCTTGCCGTGGTAGCCTATGCCTATGCGCATATGTGTAAATAGGAATATTGTAGACACGGGTTACCTGCACTGATCGTCTGTGAGTTCCACCATAGCAATCTCAGACCTCCCCCCTCTGCACAATTCTGTCTCCTTTTTGTTTTAGGCGGTGCTGGAGTTTTAATGTATGTTTATTTTCTTATTTTAAATATGTGTTAATAAAGAAAATACTTTTTATTTTGAAACAAGAAGTACACGTCTCTGTCTACGTCTATCCGAACCTGTTGTGCCTTGGGTTATCACTGTCTTCAATCAATACTCTGGGTGGCGAAATTCCCCCAGTGGCGTAGTCGTGCAATTACACCTAAAAAGGGGTAATTATTATTTTAAGGACAATTACCAGTAAAAGTCCACTTTGCTACACAAAGCAGTAAAAAAAAAAAAAAAACAACACAAACACACACACACACACACACACACACACACAGAGAGTTATTATACACGTAGACTTAAGGCCAATTTATACTTATTGGCGCTGACGGTTGCAGAGCCTGTGCAACCGTCTGTGCGCGACCACGCCCCCCGCGCAGAGGCTCTGCAACCGTCGTCGCGCGCCTCAAAACAAGGCCGACAGGCGGACAACAGATGCGTCCCTCTATGCCAGTTCCAACTATGCCATCCCCCCGTCCCCCCCCCCCAACGCCCCCCCCTGGCCTCCTCCTAGCCTGTCAACGCCCCCAGAGGATGTACTTTTTGTTTATTGGTCATCATGGACACTCCAAATATTGTGGCAGGCAGCAAGGCAGCAAAATGGCGAGACATGGCTTTATTTTTTGCAGTTTAGGGTAGGCCTATAATAAGCTTATCATCATTATTGGATTTGGAAAAGAACCATAGGCTATGATTTGAAATTTCACATAGCCTAGATGAAGTGAACATTACAAATTACCAGACATTTATTAGGCCTAACAACCTTTAGTATCACGCCATTTCAGCAGTATGTGCATGTGGGAAAGAATCTAAACATCGACAAATAATAAATAAATAAAACCGTTTGGGTGAATGCGCTTATGGACTTTTTTTCAATACCAGCTTCACCGTCAAGGCACAAAGCAGTGAAACTCAATTACCCAGAATGCTGCACGTGAGCTCTCTACCCGGGTGATGAAAACAAACATGGCGACAACTCGCTTTACTACCTTAATAATGTGTTAATCCGACGCTAGATTTCTTAACTGATGAAAATCGAAGGCAGAAATCAACATTGTAGTGTCTAAATATGAGGTCGATTGGTCTATTTGTGGCGTGCATCACGATCGGCTGAGTTGTTGGCCTCACGTTTGTCAGTTAGCCTGTGGCTAGGCTACTTTTCGCCAACGTTAGCATCCGGTTAGAAAGGCTATGCTTGCACGCATTCGCTCCGGTCCAAAATGGCAAGTCTGCCGCCTTGTGGCCACATGAAGGAACAATTGAAGGAATGCGTTTCAGACACAATTGAAGGAATGCGTTTCAGACGGACGGACGGACGGACGGACGGACGGACGGACGGACAGACAGACCCTCTTATAGAGATGCTGGGACGCATCTAAAAATCCTGACTACGCGACAGACGGTTGCGAAGGTCGCAGAGAAAAGGCGCTGTGATTGGTCGTCTCGATACTTCCTTCTTCTCTTGGCGGCACAGTTCTCTGGTAGATTACCAGAGCCAAACTGTCAACATTCTGTGGAATACGAACACTTTCTTTCTAGTCTGTGTAAATAAATGAAGCTACAATGACTGAATTAGTAAGTAGCAAACAAACACTACACCAGTTTAGCACTCGCAGCACAATGCCTGCAGTCTGACTACTGTACTGTAGCCTTGTAGCTATGTAGCCAAATGTAGCTAACGACATGACACCTCGTGCGCAGATCTATAACATCAACAGTGGTTAGCGACCGTAAGCAACAGGCGCCGTTGCTGAACTATAATCTGCCCTTTATACCTGAGCCCTAGTCACTGGAGCTCCATATAAATGTAGACTGCTGCCACAGCTGTGGGCAGTGGGCCTGTCGGCGTGCTGACCTTTCCGGAAGACTGGTGGAACTGAATTTACGGTTTTTGGAGGGTTCTTAAAGGGAAGGTTGTAGTGAATCAGAGGGGTGTGTGTGTCAGTGTGTGCATGCATGTGTTCATGTCTGTGTGAGTGTGTCGACTTTGACTGATGTAAGATTATGGACTTGGTTCTTTAACAATGTTTAAGTGCAGCTTTGACAATGGCCACCCCGGGTGACAGTTACTTCTTGGCCAAGCCAAACACCACTTCCTGCAGGAACTGCCAGGCATTGCAGCACTCTGGGGTGAAATTTATGTCAAAAATGTAAAACGACTTGAAACAGAGGTCAATCGCTTGAAGAGTGGTGCCCACCTCCACTGCTTGGCCTAGAAGAACCAGGAACACCTGGTGCGCCACCTCCTCCCCTCCGAGCACTAACACAAACGGGTTCGGTCGTCTGTCTTTGGCCTCCATCAGGTACTCTACCATATTGGTGCTGATCTGCACAACAAATAAAATACAAATAATTAACTTAAAGGTGCACTGTGTAGGAGATGGTCGTGAAAGTGAAGTGAAAGACCAACTGGGAACTCATTCATTCCTAATTAGGAGGAAATGTTGTTGATATTTTCTAGAATTAAACAGTCTTTGCATCACTCAAACCCTATCCATAGTAAGACCTGACAATTTGGAAGTGGTCTATCTATCTATCTATCTTATTAGGGGTGGCACGGTTCACAAACTTCACGGAAGCAGAAGTATTGCAAGTTTTGCTACTTGAGTAAAAAGTAGAAGTATAAGTAAAAGTACTGCATTTAAAAATGTGGGGGGAAAAGTCAGTCTAAAGTTTGAATACCATTTGGTTTATTAGAGCTCTGTACAATAAGTCTCCTATGACGTGCAAATACCATTATGGTTTGTTATTAAAACAGCTTTGTAACACAAGTTCAGTTCTTAAGAACACGCAGGGCAGTAGTTTTACTGCTTAAAACAGTGCTTCCAACCAGCTCGTTGTGCTTCAAGTATTATTTAAAAAAAAAAAAAAAAAAGTCAGAAGTGCACATAAAAAATAATCAAATACATTAAAATATCAAATAAAAACATCAAATAAAAAAATGTATAAAAAATACTTTTCCGGGCTTTGTCGCCAACTCAAACCTTTCACACTGATTTGTTTAATAAAGCCAGTTAGGCAGCAAGGAAGTTTTTGTTTACCCTCAGAAGTAGTTGATTCTCAACATTGCAATCATGCAGTCTTGCTCATCTTGGGCTTAAGACTAATACGAGTAACGAGTAACGAAAGCAGCACATGAAAAATATATCGGAGTAAAAGTATTAATTTCATCAGAAAAATGTAGTGCAGTAAAATGTCAAGTACAAGACTTGACATTCACAGGTGATCCCACTTGGTTTGGTTAAATTGGTCTCATCTCAATACAGGTAATTGACCCCACCCCCCAACACCAGGACAAGATTGTAGACAATTAGACAGAGAGGCTTCGTAGAAAGGAATTTTGGATTCATACTCTAAATTCAGTGGAGCCTCAGGGCATAAATGAGGAACACAATATGTCTTGCTCTCTGTAACAAATTGTTCCAGCATCGCGGCTGTGGTCTTCTAATAATTGTAGCTGTGGTTTTATTGACAACGTTCTTTGTGTATTGTTTTTTTTCACTTTTTTATTTTGTTTTGGGAAGTTGGCAAGCTGTCTAATTGTCCACAATCTTGTCCTGGTGTTGGGGGGTGGGGTCAATTACCTGCAATGAGATCAGACCAATTTAGCCAAACCAAGTAGGATCACCTGTGAATGTCAAGTCTTGAAATGTGTGTCTCTCTCTCTTGCTATCATTTGACTCTGAAGAAGGTGTAGCACAGAACAGAACACAGAAACGTTGGTCGCGTGTGTGCACAAAATAGTCTTGAAAACTAAGCTGCAGTGTGCTCCAGCTTCTCCTTTCCAGTGATGTCTGTCCCACTGTGATGCACCTACAAGCAGGGTTGCCAGATGAGGCTGATGATTTCCAGCCCAAAAAATGCTCAAAACCAGGCTAGAAGCTCAAAATCCCGCCCAATTCTATTGATTTCTATTGCTAAAATTGGGCGGGTTTTTGCTAAATGCCATTTTTACCCGCACACGACCATCCTAAGCAGCCCAATTGGGTGGGAAACAGCCCAATCTGGCAACGCTGCCTGCAAGCTGAGGGAGGGATGATGCATAGAGTCACAAATAACTGGGTGTGGCCTGTGGAACTTGAGCATTGCAGTGCATTATGGGGATTGTTGTCACAAATCCACAAGCACTAAAAAGTCATTTTCTGCCTTTTTCTTGGCCAAGAAAGACAACAATCCCCACAATGCACTGCAATGCTAAAGTTCTACTATAAGTAGCCCCGTACGACTTTGTTGCGAGCGTCGATGTTGCAAAAGGCACGTGAGCGAGAACTTGTCACGATGTGGGTGTTATTAAATACAGCGCATTTGAAGTCGGTCACAAATATGAACAAGACGATGAGCTCGCACCAGTTTGCTCTACTAACACACCACGTGTGAGGAGTGGGGGGACAGGCAATGAGGAGGAGCTGAAGTGGGGACCTGCGCAAACTTGTGTAGAGGTGTGAAACAAGACCCATATACACACGTGAGTGAGTTGTTGACCAACCAGTTCATGGGCGCGTGACCTCGGAGGCAGTCCGCCAACGAGCGTTGAAGGGGATAAGCAACTGCAGAGGTTGCAAGATCTGACTGCAGCCGCATTCATCCTGCGATAATTTGACACCATGTGACATGTCACCTCGTCAACGCAACGTTGATGAAATGTCGATGTTTGACCGGAAATCTAACCGTCATGCAGCGTTTTCATCCAGTAACATATTCATGTCTCCACCGGTGGAATGCCCCTTTAAGTACATGATACAGTTTAGGTAAATCAAATATACACCTGTGTAACAACAATACTCTGATCTAATTCCAAAGTGTAGGCATAACATAAATGATAGCCCCAAAAACATTTGGTGACCATATCGAAGATTGTGTCACCTCGGTTTATGTTGACATTCGGTTCCTGCCATATCTTTGTCCCATATCACTTGCCGTAGCCTCATACAAGCAGATGTACGTGTGCATGAGAATTCCTGTGCGAATCACAAAAGCTGCCACGCCGTAGTGCATCATGTGTCACGTTTGTCTCTACCCGCCACTGAAAATGCAATGTGTGATGTTGTGGGGAGGGAGACTGACTTGCCTCTCACAAGACAAGCGAAATAGTCGCTAAGTCGCTAGATGATTTTTTTTGTCGCCAGAGGTGGCCAAAAGTCGCTAAATCTAGCGACAGTCGTTAAATTGGCAACACTGGCGACCAGAGTGAATTTTGACAATTAAACTCAAGCGTATCATAGGCAAAATTCGCTATGATGCGGTTTGGCGAAAAGCAATTGGGAAGTTCATATCGATGAATGTCCCAGGCTGTCAAGACGAAGCCGGTATGTGATGAGCTGAATCCAGAGCGAATAAACCAAATTCATGGTGGAACTTCTCCAACCACCCCAGCTACCAGGTAGCGCCTGGTGTACACAGGGAATTATGATACACAGTTCTGAGGTCCCCAATGTTGCAGATTTAGCAACTTTTAACAGTCAATTAGGCAACTAAAAACCTCAGCTAGCTACTTTTAAAAATGTGCCTTTTCAATGACAATACCGTTAAACGATTAAACAACTGATATATTTTTTTGTCGACCAAAATAATGGATAAATACAAACAAGCCCTGCCTCACCTTGTGAAAATCAACAGACAAAGTAGCTAATTTGTTAACCCTCTGAGGTCTAAGGCCTTTCAGAGGCTTTTAGGCTGCTTGCACCACCCTGACATTTTCAAGTATTTTCAACTAACAGTAAGCATCTATGCAAAAGTGGAATATATGGTTGTATTGTGAAAAGCCTGACAATAAATAATCTGAAAAAAATTGGATGTCATACAAACATGTTTTATTTAAATTGAGTATAAACACAACTGTACAAAAAAACAGGTTTCAGAGGTCTTCAAAAAGTTCAAGAAAACACACAATAAATATATCTAGCCAAGACTTTTGAAGTTTGAATCTTGTAAACAAATGTGTTGGCAGCATAAAAGTGAAAAGGGCATTTAGAAATGTTTTGTTGTTTTCATACAAAATGCAAAAAAGAATGACTATGTCACTGCCACTGCCTGTCTCATTTGAATACTAATGAGATAGGTGTGAACAAACCTCTAATGCTCTCAAGGGCAATTAGACCTCTATGGGTTAACACTGGAATGGTCGTTGTGTTTGTGTGTGTATGTAACCCTTAGCTCACCTCCTCTTCCTCTGATGAATATTGAGTGGACGAATTGCCAGATTCTTGGAACGAGATGTGGTCGTCCTCATCATCACTCTCACTCTCTGGCGTTTTCTCCCTTCTCAGGCGGTTGGAGGTCGCGGTGGCGGAGGTTGGTGCAGTGCCAGGAGCAGAGGTAGAATGAGGGGTGGTTGCGGAGGCGGAGGCGTTGGTGGTTGCCTCCAGGGCCTCATCGAATATCTGCCAGATGGCTTTGTGGCTGAGTATAGAAACGGTCAGATATTGCCTCTGAGTGCAGCATATACTTGACAATTTTTTGTCTGCGGATCGGTTCCTGGGTTTGTTTGGCATTATCGGAGACGGCAGTCCGGACATCTGTAAAATTTGGGCTGCCCTCAAGCCCCATCTCATTCCAGGCCCGCTGGAAGTGCTGGTTCAAATTCTTATTGGCGACCTTGCCCAGGGTGAAAAATACCAGCCGGTTTTGCGGACCATCTTTTTTTGGGAGGGACCCCCGGATGGCCAGCCACTGGAACTCCTCTTGTTTCAGGTACATTTTTCCAGTGCCGTGATTTTTATTGGTTTTGTGTTCGTCGACCTGCAAGGAAGAGGCACATAAGAAAGAGTAGGACATGTTAGGTAAACAGAGGGCTCGAGTTGTGGAGAGATGAGGGGGGATGCCATCCACCCTACAATGACAGTGGTCAAAAATCATCCCTCTCTAAAACAGGCATCCCTAATGCGTGAAATGAATTTGCACTTTTAACAACTACATTTTCAAATTTTTCTTGGGGGAGAAACCCCCGAACCGGGATCCCAAACAGGGATGTTTACAGATAGAGGAATATGCACATTGTGGCATATTGATGTGGATGGGAGCAGACTCTGACATTCACTTGGATGATTGTCTTCGTCACCGTGTTTCTTGGCGGCCAGCGCCTGGTCAACGGTCATGTTGGCAAGGACCCCCTGCCGGTGCCCATAGATGGAAGCCACGAAGGCCGAGAAATACCCATAAAAAGCACAGGGATCGTCCTCCAGCAGTTCTGTAAATACACACACACACCACACACACACAAGGAACAAGGCCATGGAGAAAATCCCTGAACTGCTTGGTATGTGTTAAGGTGTATTATTATATGTTTGTGACGTCATCTGTCGAATGCTCCATTCATTTCAACGGGGCTCCCCAACGTTCGGACGTCTGTTATTTTTCGATAACGGACGGGTTGGTCTATAACAGACCGCTGTCAATGGCAACAAGACTTTTCACTGCTAAAGCGACTTTTCAACTAGACTCTAATCAGCTGCTGTGATAGACAGCACCCGTTGTCCTGGCTACCGCTGTCAATGGCAACAAGACGTTCACTGCTAAAGCCACTGGCTTGTATACAAGTCAGTGGCTAAAGCGAATGTTTCATATCACTCCGCAGGGGGTCCGGTCTTTTGTCACTCTAATCAGCTGCTGTGATAGACAACACCTGTTGTCCTGGCTAGCCTACCTAGCTGTTGCCTAGCGGTGTTCCACAACGGCACTGTTTTTTTTTTGCGCAGCAACAATCTTAACATTAAATAGGTCTAAAGAAATGTCCCCTCATGTGTGAATCATTTAAGTATATCCATATAATAAGCGGGTTAACTTTCGGCGAGTCGGTCGCTTTGTGGAATAGCAGCACTTCAGAGAGAACAAGACCCCTCCGCTCCGCGTCGGGGTCTAAAGATTCTCTCTGTCGTGCTGCTATTCCACGGTAGCGACCTTCTCGCCGAACGTTAACCCTTACTTAATGCACATGTGCACACACATACATGCACAATGCTCATATGCACACACACACACACACACACACACACACACTGCCATTTCTTACCTTGTGAGGACCTATGTCATGATAGTCACTTATGGGGACACCTCTTTCTAAGCATGGCACAGATGTGGGGATTGCATAGAAGGATTGCATTTTGACGCAGTAGTAGGCCAAGCACTTGAAATGGACTATCCACACTTTACCCTTAAAATTAGTCAGACACCTGCTCTCTCGCAACATTGCGGGGACAGACATCCAGTGGTCAAAGTGAGGACATCTTACATCATCTAACTCGGCCCCTTATGAATTATTCATACTGATGTCATCACCCTGCATTGTCCATGTGGGGACCAAGCAGTAGATGTACACAATGACTAATTTTGGTGATTTCCTGATATGGGGAGGTCATTAAAGCTTATGCATGTTTGAAAAACCCTAAAATGTAACACTACAAGTGTATTTACAGCATGCTAATGTACCTTTTATTTTTTAATAATGTTTTATATAGTGTGTGAAATCACTTCGCATTCAACACCTCACAGTGAAATCTAGGAATCGGCTGTACTTTCTCCGCCTACTGAGGAGGATCTCCACTCCCACCCTGACCACCTTCTATTCATCAGCGGTGGAAAGTGTGTTGACTGGCTGTATTTCGGCTTGGTTTGGAAGCTGCACAAGACGTGGACAGAGGGACATTGAGTGGTGTATACTAACAGAGCTGACCTACCAAGCCTCATGGGTATACAAAGAGGGTGGGAGGCAGGGCCAAGAATATAATGTAGGATGCCTCGCACCCCAACTCAAACATCTTGCTTAAGTCCTGAAGACGACTGCGTAACATCCATGCACGTACAGAAAGACTGAGGAGTTTTTACCCCCAGGCAGTAAGACTGCTGAACACTGATCTATTTAATTAATCCTTTTTGTTGTATTAGTTATTTCTTTGGATGCAGACTTGATGACCCCACCATCATTTTATTACAAATAACATGTGAGACAAATAAAACAACTTGAACTTGAAATGAAGTTGCTCAATAAATGTTACAATTCAAAATTCAAGTTATTTATTTAACATTTCGATATTAACCTAAGTTTGGGAACCACTGATGTACATTAACGGTATGACAATGTACAAGTGTAACATGCAATGTTTATTGAATCGTTCATTGACAGGTGAGCATTACTTTAAATTGAGATGAAGGAAAAGTATTCTCTGTAAGAAGCTCATTCAGTTGCATTTTATATAATAGACTTACACTGTATGTTATAATGCATGTACATGTAATAACATAAAATGTAGTTGTTTCAGTTAAACAGTTTGAGTGCAACAAAGATAAGAAAGTCCTTTGGAAGTAGTACTTGAATAAACATTCAAAATAGGCAACATATGCTTTCACAATTCGGACAAAAACTAACGTGATATACAAAAATCAATGCCTTCATTGCCTAAAAACAACAACAAAAATTCTCCCCTTTGAAGTGACTGATTTGAAGGTTAAACTCTACCATGAAAAGGTTAAACTCAAGTTTTATCATGGCCATGTTTACATCTTAACTGTAAACTGTAATATGAAATGTAGTTGTTTCAGTTTAATAGTTTTTGAGTGCAACAAAGAAAGTCCTTTGGAAGTAGTTCTTATGAAAACCCATGTTGCCTATTTTGAATGTTTACACAATTCGGACAAAAACTAACTCAAAGGAGCACAAGGTAGGATTAAAAGGTTTATTAATCACTGTCCCGAGTCAGCAGATACGTATTTGAGTCAATAGTAAGTGAACGATGCGTCTCGCGACCACTTTGATGGTCCGCTGTCAGAAAACCCCACATATCACGGGCACCTTGCAAACTCTGTTATCCTACCTTGTACTGAGTTTGCGCGGTGCCCGTGGCATGCCTGTCTCAAAATGCTGAAAAAATGCTGTTTAACTACGCTCGCTGTGAGAAGGTTCTTCCATCACAGAATGCTAGCAATTGAGACAAATGTGAATATGCATCTGACGGTATGTAAAGCAAATTTTTCGTATGAGAAGTGTTTTTCCCCCACCGTCGAGCGGGCCGCGTTGTCAAAAGTTACATGTGGGGTTTTCTGACAGCGGACCGTCAAAGTGGTCACGAGACACATCGTTCACTTACTATTGACTCAAATACGTATCCGCTGACTCGGGACAGTGATTAATGAACCTTTTAATCCTACCTTGTGCCCCTTTAATATACTAAACTCAATGCCTTCATATCCTAAAAACAAACAAAAAAACATTCTCCCTTTTGAAGTGCTTCTACCATGAAAAGGTTAAACTGTAACTGTAAAATGTCTTTAATGTAGTCTTAAAGGACCACTTCTGCCAATTTCAATATGCTGTTGTATTGCTCACGCTACCCTTGACTTGTCAGTACATGGTGATAATGCATTTTTCAGCTCAGCCCTTTCCGAGATCTGAGCTATTCGAATGGGGACAGATTTTGTTTACATAAAAAATTCTTAACATGGGCTCACTCCAAATATTTTCCCAAAAGGTATCGCTGTTTGTTAGTTGTCTGTTATTAAGTTATATTTAAAAGTAATTAAGTTGTATTTACAAGTCCAGGGTAGTGTGAGCATTACCACTGCATATTGAAATTGGCTCAAGTTATCCTTTAAAGCTCTTCAAAATATGCAACTTAGGAACCGAACTTCATATTTCCTCTATTAAGTGTGTCTCAAAAGATTTTTGACAGATTTTTAACATAGAACTTAACTGCCATCCAGTCACGGGCCTTGAGTGCTTCAGGTGAACCAAGACCATATAGGACTATTAAGGACGTCATTCACCTTTCTTGGGGACTGAGTCTTGATCACTGGACTCAGAGTCCCTGTGGACCCTCCTTTTTGCTGTGCCTGTGTCAAGACATACAGATGAACAAACATCATTTATTACGCTTTGAAAAGTTTATAGAGTTTTCAGGCCTCTGTTTAGTGTACAAGATTTTACATGGTCTAGCCCCAGCTTGTCTTTTGGAGTTTATATGTCATCGCCCTGCTAGATCCATAAAATCCTCAAGAATTGCATGAGTTTATGACTGTAGTATTGCATGCGGGGAACATAGAACCCTTTTTTAGAAAAAAAGATCCGATGTTCCCCGCTGCTTCCAAGTAGACTGCTGCCGCACGGCAAAGCGCATGTTGTTGTTGCCTCTGACAGGTTATGTTTAGGAATGGTTTTTGGAAGGGCACAATTTGAAAATGCGGACACATTGCGTGCGGGGAACATAGAACCCTTTTTTAGAAAAAGAGTTCAATGTCCGGGGAACATAGGACATGGGGAATATAGGACCCGGGGAACATAGGTACGCTCCCAACGATTGAATGAACATTTTGCTTGAGCTTCAGATTTCATTGTCAGTTGTAGTAAATGTTTGCACGATATTGGTTTGACTTACATTGTGCACATCAGCTGCTACTGAATCTGCTGCTCCCCACCATCCTTGGCCATCTGGAAAATACACCCAAATACATTAAATTCTAATCCTGCAATGTAATATTTGCATTCTGAGATTAACTACTCAAGTCCTTAAAAACGAAACACTTAACATCTATAAGCCATTACGTCCTAGATTGAACTACAAGATACACATAGCAACACATAACTTATTCAAAAACTGCTTAGTGACAAGTAAACGATTGAATGTATATTTTGCTTGAGCTTCAGATTTCATTGTCAGTTGTAGTAAGTGTTTGCATGATATTGATTTGACTTCCTGTTTACAGGCTACATTGTATTATACCAATAACAGTGTTGCAACTGACGGTGTAGTATACTATACCATGTTATTATACTTGACTTCACACTTTGCATGATGCTGGCGCAAAACTGTCAGCAGTTTTACTTGTGGGGACTATAGTGGTTTTTGGTCCCCACACCTTCACAAGTCCCCAGTTGATTGCTGTGTAAACAATTTCAAGTCCCCACATGGTGATATATGGCAACACACACACACACACACACACACACACACACACACACACACACACACACACACACACACACACACACACACACACACACACACACACTCATTAGGTGCTAAGGAAAGCAAATGGCTCACACACAAAGACATGCACGCTTCCAATGACCCAAGAGTATACAGTGTCACACACAACAGAAGTCCCCCCGCACACATACACACACAAACACAAACCCCTCAGGTCAACTGACTATGGGTCAATCACTCACTTTCGGATCAATTCGCAGCTTTTTCCGCAGTCGTCTGTTCTTGCGCTGCTCATTACACAGATCTAAGCAGACTCTGTGGAAAACAAAAACAGTAATCTGGATCAGTCTAGACTGTTAGTCTTTAGGGAAAAAAGACAATTCCAAACCTTTTCAGCTCCTTCTCAAGGGCTTTGCATTTTTCACATTCTGCGCTTTTTAAGTTACTTCTTGCTCCTGATTGGCCTGCTCTCCTCTCTCCCCCACCACCACCTCATCGGTCTCTTCAGGGGCTTCGATATCTAAGTTTGAGGCCAGTGGGATTTGAGGGTCCGAGGCCCTGAGTTCCCTCAAGAGCCGCTTGGCCACCGCCATCTTGGCCTCCCCCAGGTAATCTTTCAGTTGCTGGCCGGTGCACTCTGTGTGCGTGGTGATGTGACTGTCCAGCCGCACGGATTGGTATGCACAGTTTTCTACTGGACAGGGCTCCTCTCTGATGTTTATCCGCCCTGTAGCCAACTTCAGGAGCACCGCCCGTTCCTCTGGGTTTTTCACCAAATGGATCGTTTGAAGGTGTCCCGCCATTGCCGTCAGCGGCTTTTGGCAGAGGGGGCAGGGACTGGCGTTTTTGGGTCGGGTCCTGTGCAAAAAATGAATATGATGTAATTAGTATGCTATCAGTATTCAATAGTAAATGGCATTTATGTATAATTAAAATCACACACACACACACACACACAGTGGTGCCTGTCGTCACTTAAGCAGAGAGGAAGTGCAAAATAGGTGTAGTATATAGCGAACTTAATAACAACTTACCATCCCGGTCCAGCTGTCCAATGACATTTTTAATTGTCTCCTGCCTTCTCCTCATGTAGTTGAGGTGCTGTGAACACTCTTTGAGGAGGCACCTTCTCTCCTCCTTTAACCGACTGATCAAAATGGTCTGGTCAAACAATTTCTTCTTTTGCAAGAAGTCCATTCCGTCTAAAATATAAAAAGAAGAAAGGTAGAGGGTGTTTGTGTTGCAGGTCTTTCCAAACATCATGGGCAGAGGAGGAGGTGAGAGTGGTGGATAAAACATACCAGAGGGAGGATGTTGCCATGGCAAAACACAGTCACCCTTTAAAAGGGCCTCTGGTGGTGGAAGTTTTGCATGGACTGTGTCCATGGCATTGTAACGGTCGACGGCAATGCACAATGCACATTTCTCATCTGCCATTTTTCTGCGAAGCATGTTTCTGTGCACTAAAGGAGGCTAGCTGCTCACAATTCAAAGTCTGTACCAGAACAGAACAGGATGTCCATGAATTCATAATAATTCCATTTCCCATTAAGTGTGTGTGTGCGTGTGTGTGCGTGTGCGTGCATGTGTGTGTGCATATGAGCATTGTGCATGTATGTGTGTGCACATGTGCATTAATACACCTTAACACATATCAAGCAGTTCAGGGATTTTTTGCATGGCCTTGTCCCTGCAGGCCAACAGGGTAGAGGGAGGAATCTCAGAGTGCGTTTTAATATGCGACCTTGCCTCCTCCACTTGCCTCCTCCACTTGCTTCTCGTCATGATGACATCACTGACAACAGCATTATATTTCAATATCTTGCAAAAGCTCAATTGTAAAGTCTTTTTCTCATTTGCAATTGGGATGGTGAATGAAAAACAGTCCCTCAAAAGTTGTTGTGGCTTGGCTGACAGCTGGGAAACTTTATCGTTTTCTCCACGGAGGAGGGGCCAGGAGTCGGGATGAGGAGACAAGCACAAGTGGAGGAGGCCAGGACACATATTGGGATGCACCCTCTCTCAGTGGTCTGGCTGGATCTCGCTAAGGCTTACCCCAACGAAGCACAGAATGTATATGGGATTAAAAAAACTAACTGTGTGTGTTGTGTTTGTACTCTACTCATATGAATTTTAGTCATGTGCAATCACCAAGATGCATAGTTTGAACCATACCTGTTCATGACCTTTTTGGCTCCGTCTCACTCTCCTCTTCACTTGACACATCACTGCCCATGTCAACTATCAATGCAGAATAAAGAGAAGAATTCACTCAAGTGTACATATCACACAGCAAATATGTCAGCTTCTTTATCTACAAGTGAATTAGGTAAATACACTTACCATATGGCTCAAGTTGTATTTGTTCTAGGTTTTTACCCTTGAACTCGGCAATCGTTCCCTGTTCAACGACCATCAACACTTTACTGATCTTGGCAAGTTGTAGGGTTCCTTCTGGTAAACGGTAGAATTTTCGATGGATTCGTATGTCGTGACCAAGAAACTCTGCTAATTGGTCCATCTCTGTGTCACTGAGATTAAGAACTTTCGACAGTCCTAGCCACATAAACTTTATACCTTTATGTAGCACACAAAATTCTGATCATTTGATACACTCTATATTTTTGTCTATCTAGTACAGAAATATGTCAAAAAAGGATTTATGTCTGGAATTTTCCTTTTTTTTTACGGATTTTTGTACAAGTACCTACTGATCTTTGTCAAGATATTTCATTAATGAATGAAAACTATATGCTGAAATTTATATCATTTTGTAGCCCTGGTTCTCCTGATTACAATGGTATATGTAACACAACTTAGAAACACTGATTTCTATGGAAGGTCTTCATGCAGCGCCACAAAATAGAATCTTTATCATCGTCGCCAAAGGGTTAAACAAAGGACCCCACCCACAAATAAAAAATAATGACCAATCAATAAATCAAGTGGTTAGGTAGCCAACATATCATCTAGGTTAAAGGCCAAAGTAGAACAGAAAACCAACATGTACCATTTTGCTCTTTTAAAACATAAAGTATTTGTCAATATACTGTATGTATGGTGTATTGCATATTGATTATTCATAATTTCCTAAGCATAAAGGCCCCCCATCACTCCATAGTAGAACTTGAGATATACATATATGAACACAAATCACCATACATTTTATTTTGAAATGGCCTTATAGAGGTAGATCATCCAAGCTGTCACTGACACTTGATATGTACATGTATTCACTTGATTGATAATAAAATCGAATATTTCAGTTGGGCTCCTAGGCTTATATCAGTGATCAAAGATCAAAGAGTGCATTCTGGTGAACATGTGTGCCAAACAGGGTTCACGTTAGCCGGCTGTGGCCGGACATTGGCCGTTTTGCATCATGAATGACCGGCAAAATAAAATGTGACCGGCCAAAATGTCCGACAAAAAATGACTGAAATTAATCAGTAAATAATATTAGCTCATTTTAAATACTGAATGTTACACAAAACACCAGTGATATGAAACTGAACAAAGCAGAAAATAGTTATGACAGAATACCCTATGTAAATGAACGTGTCATAGTCAAACAGCACGCAATAGTGTTGCTTGCGCTCTCGTCCCCCACGTCGTTCTCCCCAATCAAGTTGCTTCCCTAGGCCTATCACTTCACTCACGCTGGCTGATGTCGAGGAACAATTCAGGTTTTTTTTTTTCAATCAGTAAACACAAAGGGCATTGCGCTTGCAAAACCGTTTCATGCCCAGTTGCGAAGTCAAGCCTGGGACCCAATGCGATGGCATGTGCAGCATCATCGAATCACTTTCACTTTTACCTCTACTGAAAAATGGTGGTGGATCTCCAAGTAGGCTAGGCTACAGCCGAGGGTCAAATTAAACATTTCAGAGAACGATATGCTCAAGAGAAGTCCCAGTAAAAGTGCATGCAGGGCTTTATCACTGTTTTCATCACCGGCCAAAATGGCTATGTATCTCACACGCCCACTTACAGAGCGTCGTACGGAACGTGTCAATTCCCTTGAGAGCGCAGGAACACAAAGCAATACAGTTCAAATTTCTGTAGCGTTGTTATCGTTACTGCACAACCATTACAGTCATCACATCGTTACCCAATTTGAGTAGGGAAATCCTTGTCGGGTTTGCTGATAAAACACAATGTTTTCAGTCGATAACTTGACTAGATATGCCTATGCGCGCAGCACATTGGCTGGCTGCTTTTTTTCTTTCAGTTCGTGAAAGAGAGCGCGCGTTTGCTCCCCGTGCATACAAGCAGCTGGCTCTTTAACACCAGCCAACTGGCCCAAATAATGCTAGTGAAATTCAAGTTTTGCTGGTAGAAAAGACTAATTTACTAGCCACTTTGACCCATTAGGGAGTGTGTGTTTGGCTATATTATAATATATGGGGAAGGTCCGTTAGATATTCTACTGCCACTTGTCCGGCCAGTAAGAATTCTAGCGTGAACACTGGTGCCAAATTGCATGATTGCATCACAAATTTAACTCTTATTCACAAGTTGAGAGGTGGCCATCTTGAAAAATGCCGGCCATCTTGGATTTTGAGTGGCCAATGCTCTTTTTGTGAAATAGTGCATTCTAATGAACATTTGTCCCTAATTGCATGATTGTATAAATAATTTCACTATTTTTAGCCTTATTTACACAGACCTAGATTAACCTAGACTAGCAATGGGCGGTTCTAGACAGTGGCAGCTTTTCGGATTGACTGGGCGCAGCCATCTTTGCTTTTTTCGCGCCCATAGATATAGCTCCGCCTAGTGAAGACTATCGCAGCTGTGAGCCATAGGAATGCATACAATTTCAAACAGTGATTACGTTATCAAAGTGGGTTTCAATCATTTTTTGTAAGATTTTGACAAGTCGTAACATCTGATGATGTAATTACGTAATTACGGGAGTCTCCACCAAGATGGCGGACTACGATTCTGAAAATCCGAAAATTTCGAGGGGCATTGCCAGTCTAGGGCTGTGTCTCAAATGCCGCACTTGTGCACTGTTTTTCAGTGCCTAGGGCGCTCACGCTGAAAATTTCAGTTGAGCTAGTGCACTGAAAGTGCCAGGATGATCCCCTAACAATGGCGGGAAAATGCAGTGCTTGAATGATGGACACTGCACGCACTAAACGGCGGCCATGTTGACAATGACACGGAGGAAATGTGGCATTCAGTTCAGTAGAAGAGTTTGGTCAACAGTCTCCTAATTCTGTAAGTAATGTTGATGGGACACCAACCTCTTCATGCCAACCAAAGTATTGTATGTGTGATTGTTGTCCTCTGGGGTGAAGGACATGGAAATACAAGCACGAGACGCTGTGCATTGTAAACAGTAGCCAACTCATTTGGCGAGCTAATGCCATGCTCAGCCGTCACTTCCAGCGAGGGCACAGTGCATAGTGCTCAACATTTTAGAAGACCTCAGTGCACTGTGTGCACTGTGCACTGACTGTCAGTGCACTGACAAAAGTGCGTCATTTAAGACATAGCCTATGATCTTCAAGGGCTATGTCTCAAATGGTACACTTTTGTCAGTGCACTGACAGTCAGTGCATAGTGCACACAGTGCACTGAGGTCTTTAGTGCATTTTGTCGAGGAAAAATGTGAGCACTATGCACTGTGCCCTCGCTGGAAGTGACGGCTGAGCATGCCATTAGCTTGCCAAAATATGAGTTGGCTACTGTTTAAAGTGCACAGCGTCTGGTGCTTGTATTTTCATGTCCTTCACCCCAAAAGACAACAATCACACATACAATACTTCGGTTGGCATGTAAAGGTTAGTGTCCCATCAACATTACTTACAGAATTAGGAGACTGTTGACCAAACTCTTCTACTGAACTCCTATCCTCCTCCCTATCATTGTCAACATGGCCGCCGTTTAGTGTGTGCAGTGTCCATCATTCAAGCACTGCATTTTTCTGCCATTGTTAGGGGATCATCCTGGCACTTTCAGTGCGCTGGCTCAACTGAAATTTTCAGCGTGAGCGCCCTAGGCACTGAAAAACAGTGTCCGAAGTGCGCAAGTGCAGCATTTGAGACACGGCCTAGGTCTGTTCTTACCATTGACAGTAAATAGAATGGACGCCAAATCAACGCTATTTGCCATTCAACGCTTTGAAGCCAGATTTGGGAACATTCCAACTTACATTCCACCTTAGCAACGCCAAACGCAGGTGCTGATTGGACAACAACAAGACTTCTAACGGTCAATCAAACCATGTTGTGATGCTCATTGGTCAATTTAACTTTTAATATCTCTCTAAAACAAAACATCACCACAAAAAATCACCACCCTGGTAAGTTGGAGAGCAAGGGGACCTACTAGTTGAGCGAAAAATTATCCCCCTGAAGTGGCATTTAAGGGAGATACAGGGTTTTATGTCTCTCATAGGAATGAATGGGATTTGGCCATTTTTTGGTCTTTTTGGGTCCAACCTTGGCTCCAACTTGGCTTCAACAATGAAATAGAATTTTGGCCTCCATTCTATTTACTCTCAATGGTGCTTACTTACAAATGAACAGAGTGGCCATCTTGAAAAATGGCCGCCATCTTGGATTTTTGCGTGGCCAACGCCCTTAGCTGAAAGAGTACATTCTAATGAACCTCTGTACCAATTTCTATGCTTGCATACCAAAGTGAACTATTTTTGGCCTTATTTGCTCTGCTAAACAACCTGCGCTTTGCCATGCGGCAGTAGTCTACTTGGAAGCAGCGGGGAACATAGAACTAGAGATGTGTCGTTCATGAACGAGCCGGTTCTTTTGAACGGCTCCCAGAAGTGAACGATGGGAACCGGATCACATCTGGGGGAGCCACTTAACCGCTTTTTCGTTCATTTTTCATTAATTTTAAGCATGTGACCTTCACATGAGTACTCAAATTTTGGGAAAAAACACAATCGTCTGCCTTAAAGAGTGGCAGAAACGGTCTTTAGAAGCATGAGGATAATCAGTTGTAGTTTGGACAAAATTACCTAGAGTTGGAGTGAAAATTTTACACTCTAAACACTGAATAAATAACTAAAAAAGAGCCAAAAGAGCCAGTTTTTTGGACGGCTCTTTGAAAGGAACGAGCCACTATGATCCGGATCCCATTAAAGAGCCATAAATCCCATCTCTACATAGAACCCTTTTTTGAAAAAAAGGGTCCCAAGTTCCCCGGTTGGGGGGGAACATAGGACTCAGGGAATAAAGGACCAGGGGAACGAACACAGGGATGACCCCTCCTAGTGGCCCTAGGCCTAGCCCTGGGATGACCCCTCCTAGTGGCCCTAGGCCTAGCCCTGGGATGTCTGTGATAGCAGCTCCACTACGTCAAGTGGCACCACGGACTTCAGCCAAGGAGTTTCGCCGGAGGACATCCAACTGGAGGACATCCAAGAGATGCTGTCATTCTTCAGGAGCAAGGCTGACCTGAAGAAATTGAAGCGCAAGACTGCCGAGTTAGAGGCCCAAAGGAGTGACGAGAAAAAGGGCAAGTAGAGATGAAAGCATGGCAAGCAAAGGAAATGGTGGAGTGGTTTGGCTATCGAGGCATTGGCTACCCCAACCTGGGCCTTGCTTGCAGGGTGGAGTGGTTTGGCCGTCGAGGCATGAGCTGGTCGGAGCTACTGCCACTTCTGAACCAGGAACAGGCTAAGAGGGAAGGGCCCGTAGTGATCCTCGCTCACCCGGCGTCTAACGACCTTGGTTTCTGTACTGGGACTGCTCTCCTTCGTGAGGTCCGTAAGGATTTAGCGACAGTGATGTGTATGTTCCCTATATTATTGCTACATTGATAGTTCAATTTCTAGATGTCCTCCCTACTGCCATCCCTTTATAGTTTCCAACCCCCCCCCCAGCACTTCTTATGAGCTTCGTTTGCTGTTTGTTATTTATTAATTTAATTTTCATTTCCTTGCCCTCTTAGTTTTCATTAACCCCCCCCCCATGTATGCAGTAGTTTGTAGAATTTTTTGGTTTGATTATTTTCTTACCGTCTAGGCTTTTTTACACGTGTGTCTTGTCCCCTTAATAATATATTATTTAAACTTTATCTATGTGTGTCGGTGATTATTTATTATTATTTAATTAATTTAACTATTTAATTTTGAATAAATAATATTTATATGGGCACTACCCCACCCTTTCCACTTGGGATGACAGTAGTTAGCTACTCTCCGCTTGATCTTCAATAAAGAAACCTCTTCTCCGGAGGAGTTCCAAGACATGCTGTCATTCTACAGGAACAAGGCTGACCTGAAGAAGTTGAAGCGCAAGACGGCAGCTGAGTGCAAGACTGCCGAGTTAGAGAGGCCCAAAGGAGTGAAGAGAAAGAGGGCAAGTGGAGCTGAAAGCATGGCAAGCAAAGGAAATGGTGGAGTGGTTTGGCTATCGAGGCATTGGCTACCCCAACCTGGGCCTTGCTTGCAGGGTGGAGTGGTTTGGCCGTCGAGGCATGCGGTGATCGGAGCTACTGCCACTTCTGAAGCAGGAACAGGCTAGGAGGGAAGCGCCCGTAGTTATCCTCGTTCACCTGGCGTCTAACGACCTTGGTTTCTGTACTGGGACTGCTCTCCTTCGTGAGGTCCGTAAGGATTTAGCGACAGTGATGTGTATGTTCCCTATATTATTGCTACATTGATAGTTCAATTTCTAGATGTCCTCCCTACTGCCATCCCTTTATAGTTTCCAACCCCCCCCCAGCACTTCTTATGAGCTTCGTTTGCTGTTTGTTATTTATTAATTTAATTTTCATTTCCTTGCCCTCTTAGTTTTCATTACCCCCCCCCTCCCCATGTCCATGTTTGCAGTAGTTTGTAGAATTTTTTGGTTTGATTATTTTCTTACTGTCTTGGCTTTTTTACATGTGTGTCTTGTCCCCTTAATAATATATTATTTCAACTTTATCTATGTGTGTCGGTGATTATTTATTATTATTATTTAATTAATTTAACTATTTAATATTTATAAGGGCACTACCCCACCCTTTCCACTTGGGATGACAGTAGTTAGCTAGTCTCCGCTTGATCTTCAATAAAGAAACCTCTTCTCCGGAGGAGCTCCAAGACATGCTGTCATTCTACAGGAGCAAGGCTGACCTGAAGAAGTTGAAGCGCAAGATGGCAGCTGAGTGTAAGACTGCCGAATTAGAGAGGCCCAAAGGAGTGAAGAGGAAGAGGGCAAGTGGAGATGAAAGCACAGCAAGCAAAAAGAATGAATTGTTTATCTAAAGGATTAAATGGGTAATAGGTGTAAAATTTAGCTTCTGCTGTAATAGACTGGCACCTGCCTAGCCACCGTTATAAATCTCTACTTTCCACCCATTTACGAGGCTCACAGTGGCTAAATACTTAATTCCTCAGAGTCGGAGTTGTTGACATGTAAACAAGGCATAGAGAACTTTGCTATAGTCTACTTGACAGCCCATAGGGCCCTATAGTGAACCCGGAAATGTTTGGTACCCCAAAGTTTTTTGATGGAAATGTATAGTATGGGTCCACAGTACATAGAAAATGCCGGATGCTACTTTGTAAATGTTGAGCATTTTTTTATTAGCATAAATGACCATAATCGCCTTAATGTGTGCACATGCTTCTGTGTGTGTGTTTGAGTATTTCTGCATGTTTGTGTCCGTGCGTGCATCCATGTCTGTTTTTTGTGTATGTGTACACCAGTGGTTCCAATGTGATGTCTTTTGTATTTTTTCTGTAACTATTAGATGCACTGTCAATGGCACAGAAGAAGTTTCTGTATAGACGAATAAATAATCAATTTAATCTATATACCACTTTCTTGTCATGGCGTTACCCTCTGTTTGGATCGTAGGTAGCTCCCACGTGTTTTGGCTGGAGAGACACGCAAGGAGCATTGGCTCCCCCAACCTGGGCCTTGCTTGCAGGGTGGAGTGGTTTGGCCGTCGAGGCATGAGCTGGTCGGAGCTACTGCCACTTCTGAAGCAGGAACAGGCTAGGAGGGAAGCGCCCGTAGTGATCCTCGTACACCTGGCGTCTAACGACCGTGGTGTCTGTACTGGGTCTTCTCTCCTTCGTGAGATCCGTAAGAATTTAGCGACAGTGATGTGTATGTTCCCTATATTATTGCTACATTGATAGTTCAATTTCTAGATGTCCTCCCTACTGCCATCCCTTTACAGTTTCCAAATCCCCCAGCACTTCTTATGAGTTTCGTTTGCTGTTTGTTATTTATTCATTTAGTTTTCATTTCCTTGCCCTCTTAGTTTTCACCCCCCCCCCTCCATGTTTGGAGTAGTTTGTAGAATTTTTTGGTTTGATTATTTTCTTACTGTCTTGGATTTTTTTTACACGTGTCTTGTCCCCTTAATAAGATATTATTTAAACTTTATCTATGTGTGTCGGTGATTATTTATTATTATTATTTAATTAATTTAACTATTTAATTTTGAATAAATAATATTTATAAGGGCACTACCCCACCCTTTCCACTTGGGATGACAGTAGTTAGCTAGTCTCCGCTTGATCTTCAATAAAGAAACCTCTTCTCCGGAGGAGATCCAAGAAATGCTGTCATTCTACAGGAGCTAGGCTGACCTGAAGAAGTTGAAGCGCAAGATGGCAGCTGAGTGTAAGACTGCCGAGTTAGAGGCCCAAAGGAGTGACGAGAAAAAGGGCAAGTAGAGATGAAAGCATGGCAAGCAAAAAGAATGCCAACCATATCCATCGAAAGGATTATATGAATTAGTTTGCCAGGAGGAAAGTTATTTGTTTTCTTTGCAACTCCATCCATGTAGGTGAGTCCTGCTGATGTGATAATCAGACACTTGGATTTGATAACGTTGTAGTGCTAGTGCACATGTGGCCACGTAGCATTGTGGCTATCTTCAATTTTAATAACATTGCTCACAAATTACCAGCCTGCTGGGAATGTGTACCGAAGCAAGTACACGTTCACATAATCAACGTTAACTTCTAAGAATGACGCAATTCTGGATATAATCGGCAACCTCAGCCCTCATGTATTTGTCTTTTGTGTTTTTTTCTGTATCTGTATAGACGAATAAATAATCTATTTAATCTATTTACCACTATCTTGTCATGGCGTTACCCTCTGTTTGGATCGTAGGTAGCTCCCATATGTTTTGGCTGGAGAGACACGCAAGGAGCTCCCCCAACCTGGGCCTTGCTTGCAGGGTGGAGTGGTTTGGCGGTCGAGGCATGCGGTGGTCGGAGCTGCTGCCACTTCTGAAGCAGGAACAGGCAAGGAGGGAAGCGCCCGTAGTGATCCTCGTTCACCTGGCGTCTAACGACCTTGGTTTCTGTACTGGGTCTTCTCTCCTTCGTGAGATCCGTAAGGATTTAGCGACAGTAATGTGTATGTTCCCTACAACCCAAGTCGTTTACTCCGACATATGCCCTAACAAGGATGAGGGGTAAGTGAGGTGTCATTACGGGTCATAACAAGGCCCATCACAACATCAACAAGGTGGCTGGTCGGAGCTACTGCCACTTCTGAAGCAGGAACAGGCTAGGAGGGATCCTCGTTCACCTGGCGTCTAACGACCTTGGTTTCTGTACTGGGTCTTCTCTCCTTCGTGAGATCCGTAAGGATTTAGCGACAGTGATGGGATTGTTTCCTACAACCCAAGTCGTTTATGCCTACATATGCCCTAACAAGGCATATGGGTGGATGAGGGGAATTTTGTGGTGTCGTTAGGGGTCTTAAAGAGATAAAGTCCCATTTTTGGAAATAAGCTTATTTTACACCTCCCCTTGTTCCAACCTACAACGTTAACTACTAACTTCGAGGTAAAGTTTGTACTGCCATACCCAGAGACCAGTTGAAAGTACAGAAAACGGTAAAACCCTATTATTGAACCCTGGCGAGGTGTAAAATAAGATTATTTAAAAAAAAAAATAGTGACAGTATCACTTTAACGAGACCATTTGGTTATAAAGCGTCTGCCAGCATTTACAAAGTTCTGTAACTGAATTGTTCCAATTGTTCCAACATTGCTCCAGGGACTATAATCAATACCCTGTACCTAAATAACTGCAAGTCACTTTGGATAAATAAAGTGTCAGCTAAGTGTAATGTATCTTTTCCTTATGGCAGGACACCGCGAGCTGGTCAAGAAGAGACGCCAGGCGTTGGAACGTGTGGTGGAGGTTGTGAAGGTAATCGGCCACAGGAGTGAGCAAAATGAGGCGGCTTACCTCTTGGGCATCGACTGTCTCACTCTCAACCATGGCAATTTTCTAGAGCTTATCATATTGTTGGGGAAGTATGATGTTTGTTTAAAAGAGCACCTCAGCAACATTATCGACAAAATCAAACAGATCCATGCGTCCGGCACCCAAGGCACCTAACCTCACATTGCTCCAGGGACTGTAACCAATACCCTGTAATGTAATACCGAAGGGATGGTGTTTATTTCAACCTTGAGGGTAACTCCATGTTCATGCTAAACATAATAGGTCACCTCAGAACACTCATTTGACCCATCTCCCCACATGAACAAGGGCCCTTTTAAGGGCCACCCTAATTATGTCAAAGAAGTAGCATTGGAACGTGTGGTGGAGGTTGTGAAGGTAATCGGCAAGAGAGGGCTCAGCTACAGAAGCGAGCACAATGAGGCGGCTTACCTCTTGGACAACAACAGTCTCAGCCAATTTTCTAGAGCTGATCATATTGTTGGGGAAATATGATGTTTGGTTAAAAAAGCACCTCAGCAACATTATCGACAAAATCAAACAGATCCATGCGTCCGGCACCCAAGGCAGAGGAGCTTTAGTAACGCTCCTGTCCAAAACAACAGCGAGTTCTGTAATTGGTGCTGCTATCAAGACCTTAATTGAGGAGAAGATTTCCGCAGACATCACAAAAGCTGGGATGTTTTATGTGCAGCTTGACACCACCCAATATGTCTCTGGAGATGAACAGTGCTCTGATGCTGAGATATGTCACGGTCACTGTCCACGAAAGGCTCGTCGCTGTTGTACCACGCAGCCCAACAACTGGACAGTCATTTAGGACTTTGCTGACTGAAGTTCTTCATCGTCTGAAATTAGACATGGGCCTGTGCACTGGCAACTCAACCGATGGAGCGTCTGATAAGCAGAGAGAACACAGCGGCTTCTCTGCATTAATGGCATCTTCATACCAAGCACATCAACATGTCCACATCCTGAACCTAGTGTTGTCTGACACATCACAAGGTGCCAAAGAAAGTGGTTCACGGTAGGGACACATACACGCGAATTTGCGAACTTTGCCATTCATTCCTATGAGAGAGGCGAAGGCAAGCGACAGCAAGCGAACAGGAGCGAAGCGAAGCGAAATTATTAAAGAAAGTTTAATGTTATGCAAATGAGGAGCGAATTCGCCTGCCATGGCCCAATCAAATCAACAACATAACTTTTCCATTCCATTTGATTCGCCGCGACGACCTGATGACGGTTGGATTTCGCCCTCTCTTCGCCTTCTATGTGTCCCTACCGTCACTTTATTAGCTGCTAAATGACATAGGTGTGTTCATCAGGGAGACAAGCACTGAAAATCATCACAGTTGCACAGTTTTTGAAACGCCCCTCGAAAGGCAGTTACAAAGAGGACGACAGTGCTTTTCTTGTAGAATTCCTAAATCAGCCAGGAGATCATGCCATTACTCTGCCTGAAGATCTGGAGCACCTTACATCATTTCCAGAGCTAGTAGATGCAGAGAGGAGCAGCCTGCATGATGTTGGCAGGTATTTTTTTTTTTTACCTTCCTATTTCACATTTTCTGTGACAGTTTTACCTTTCACCATTAAACGGAATTGCGGCACATTAGGGCCGAAACATACCAAGGCGGAACGGAACGGTCACGGGACGAACGCGGTCTTTCTGCCGGCATGTTTTTCTCTGCCTTTCACACTGACAGCGTCGGCGTGCGCGGCCAGCCATTTTTAAAACTGTCAAAATTAAAAAATCACGTTGTAGGCTAGGCTACTATTGTACAGCAGGCTATGCAACAGTGTGCTATTTATCGGTGTAGCAATTTTAAGTGCCCAGTCTAGCGGCGTTTTGCATGCATAACCTGAATCACACTGTGCAGGAACTCGCCAGAAAACGTTTGTGGAATGGGAACTTTACAAACTAATTTGACATCATAAGAGATGACGACCAGTGCGTGGTCTATGCTTTGAAATACATATAAGCCTCGTCTTTCTCATCGCTCATTTTTGCCAGACAGGTAGAGACAAAAAAGAGGTGAAATAATACAAATTCGGTTAGGGTTCAAATTGGCTCAGACAAACGTGACCACTATAAGCGGATTCCACTGTATAACTATCTTTGCATCATTTAGCAATTAAGCCCAAGTGGTACATTAGTATGAGGTGCTCCCTAGCCAATATATCACATCATACTCTAATTTTATAGGCCTACACACAATATTTTTTTTTCTCACACTTGTAAATTCATTCCAACCCATTACATTAATGTTAATAAATATATTTTTTTTTCAGAAAAGGTATGAAGCGCCCAAGAAACAGAGCGAAAATGAAATGGCTAATGTGAACAAACAATGCATAATATTTAAAAGAGTGCTTTTTTGTCTCACACCGTCAGATGTCACCACCGTCAGATTTTGTCCTGCTCATCATGTTGTTCCATATTTTACTAAATTGTGCTGGTTAATGAAACATTACTAGGCATGTTAGTAATAATTGTGATCCAAAATGATACTCTAGCCACCACTGAGGTGCATTTGGAGTTTTTTTTGTCAGAAAACCTGACGGTGGTGACATCTGATGGAGTTCACCAAAAAACACGTGTTTTACGTGTTTTTGACATGTTTTAAGAATATGCATACAATCAGGGCTCTAAATTAACTTTTTCCACCACCAGCCAATTTGGCTAGTAGACATTTTTTCTTACCAGCCAAACAGAAGGTCAACTAGCCTTTTTTTTATCTCGCCAAAATAAACTAGGCTATGTGTTAGGCTATTTAAAAAAAAAAAAAAAAAAAAAAATCATGGTTATTTTATTCAACTATTTGAAAAACACTATAGGCCTACATAGGCCTAATTAACATAATAAGCATATTATATACACTTTTTAATTATTTTTTTAACTTCTGCTTTATATTTACCTCTGAAAACAGTGAATCACATCACTCAAGCCACACAACAGACCTTTAACATAGCCTACAACCAAACACACAGCCAAACACTACAAAAGAGGAGAAGAGGAGAGAGGAGGAAAGGAGAGATCAACACACACACACACACACACACACACACACACACACACACACACACATGCAATAATGGGTATGTCTGTGTGTTTATGTAGCCTATATGCTGCTATAGACACCTTCATTTACTCCAGGAGCTCTTCTCTACCATGCGCAATAAAATGACAAGAAGCACGCTATGTTTAACTATCACGGAAATGTCGCCGTTGGCAGTTTTTTGGTTATTGATTTTTTTTCACGTAGCCTACTTGCACGGTTATGCAAGGTCTGCTCTTCTTTCCGATGGAGTGGGCTTTCCAACTTAAGTTGCGCCAGGACTTAAAGCATTTCAGAAGACAACTGACAGCTACGCGCACACTACTCTGACAGATAGTTATCATCCTCTGCCCTTGTCGCAATTTCTTTCCACAACCACTCCTTTTTAAAAACGTCACTACTATTACTGTTATTATTACTAGTAGGCCTATTCGCCAACACAGAATCTTGCTCTAACCACCACCACAAAACATACAAAACAGAAGTAGGCATAATCCGCGTCATGTTATTAAAACTCTTCGGTCAGGTCCTCGCAGCTTAAAAAGGCAGCCTGTTAGAGAAAGGTTCTGTGTCGGTGAGTGCTAATAGTAACAGTAGGCCTAATAGTGATGTTAAAAGTGGTGGAGCGAAAGCGACAGAAGCAGAGGAGGAGAGTTGCCTGTCAAAATAATGCGAGCGTAGCCGACAGTAGGCTGTTCGTCTGAAATGTTTTCTGTCGTGGCGCGCGCAACAGCAGCATGGAGTAGCCGCTGCCAGAGCTGCTTCGGAAAGCCCACGGTGGGATGCTACGTCATGACGGTAGTGTTTATGGGTAATGTAGGAAATCTCGCCGTATCGTTGCCATTCAAGCAGCGGTTTACCGTTCATAATTAGTACTCGGGCGCTACTAGCCAAATTGGCGGGTAGGTAATTTTTTCTACTAGCCAAAATGAATTCTCACCCGTGTTTGGCGTGTTGGCGTGTGTTAATTTAGAGCCCTGCATACAATAAGTATCTACAGTTATGTTGAATTGTTAAAGTAATTCACTTTAATACAGTAAACATGTGTTTTTACTTCTAATTCTGTCTGCCGCTGTTGACAAAACAAGAAAGAGCCCATTTTATGAAAAATGTTAAACATGGGGAGCTTGGCCAATGCATTCACTGCACAGCCAAGACCTACATCTATGATAATACACCTCTATATTTTGGATTTGAACAACTTAAAAGCTGTTTTTACCACATTTTCAACAAACAGTGGCTTACTTCCTAGATAATCTAACTAATGAAGTAAAAACACATGCTCATACTGTGCACACACAAAAATAAAGTGTTTATGCAAGATGCCATTGACTTGAGAGGGCTATTTATTTTGCTAAATGCAGGTACTAATTAGGCCACTTTCACCACTCTCAGATTACTGTCACCACCGTCAGTTCTTAAGTCACCACCGTAAGAAGGAGTTTTGGACATTTTAAAGGAATGTGCTTACAACATTTTCCTTAGGAGTTGTTGAAATATCAAAGTAATAGCCAATTTAAGCCTACACGAATATTTGTGAAATTACAAAAAATTGTTTGTTGTATTTAGGCGTTAAGTAAGCATCGTATGACGGTACATATTTTAAAATTAGAACACATGAAACAGTATTAAAATAGAACAAAAGTGAATTTTCAACATTTAAAGGCATATGTGTGAACCAAAAAATACACATAATCACTTAAAAACTCCAGACACATATGCAACCAAATCAATACAATTTTAATAACTTTTAATTGTGTCTGACGGTGTTGACAAAAAACAAGGTATGATCGGAGAAAAGCCTGATTTCTGAAAAAAATACATAATGGGGAGATTGGCCTTGTGCATTTCTGAAAAGCCAAGACCTTAGTCTACGAGGATATACCATATAATTGTGTAATTCACTTTGTTTCTGTCAACATTACAACCTGTTTTAGCCATTTTCTCAAGAATCAGTGATATACATTTTATTGATAGTCCCAAAATGAAGACAAACGTAGTAACGAATAAATGACTGATTTATCACTGATTCTTGAGAAAGTGGCTAAAACAGGTTGTAATGTTGACAGATAGACAGAGAGGGTATACACACACACACAGTCCACTCAAGGGGCTTGGCGCCACAATATGCACACTCAGCCTCCACCTGGTACTGGTAGATGTTTACTTGGCTTATATCCGATACGTTTGACAGCTCTGTTGTAAAATATTTTCTGCGTACGACCCTGACAAACGGATGGGGCATGTTGCCGTACAAAATATTATCTCTGTACCTGTGTCTCTCTGCATTTGTTAACCCCAAGAAGTACTGGCTTGTCATTGTTACTAGTTCACGGTTAATGTGTTGCTTCGTTGACCGGAAGTTAAGTTAGGGACATGGATGGGACGTTGCTAAGGCAAGGCAAGTTTATTTGTATAGAGCATTTCATACACTGGTGCAACTCACTGTGCTTCACAAAATTAACAAATGAAAAAAGAAAAGAAATAGGGAAGAAAGAAGGAAATAAATTGGGAGTCAAAGAAAATTTTAAACATAAGGTAAAACAATAAAATAAACAAATGCTAAGATGTTTTTGTTTTGGTCGCGGACATTCCATGAAACCGCCTACATCCAGTCTATCTGGTAAGCATTCTGTTCCTGTGTTCCACTAGTGATGTCATAATGATGCAATTATTGCTATTGCATTGCAGCTCGACAAGGCCATGCGACAAGCACAGCCGGGTTGTATGGAAAAACGCTTCTACAGAGTGTAAGTGAGACACAGAGAAGAGAGGATATGAAAAAAACAATAGGCCGGGAGCCAGGTATACCCCTCAGGATGTTTTCTGCTAACTTTTTTTCACTATGATTTCCTGTTAGTCTATACCCTGGGCCATAACGAGTTGATAGGGACAACTCCCAACTCGGCCCCGTTTGGTCTCAGGGCCCAAAAAACTAACTTTTAAGGAAAATCAGCAGGCGAAATTATGTAGCTTTAAATATTAAGTTACTGAAACTGCAAAAATGGTCCTAGAACCCTGTAAATTTACATAGGTCATCCTGTCACATAGGGGAACCTACCTGAAAAATGTTTCAGGGCTTGGGGCTTTTCTTCTGTCAAATTTTATCTTCAACATACCCAAAAAGCCCAAAAAATGCTTGTCCGCCTGACAAATTGTCTTCAAATTTGATCATTTTCAGCTCTGTTATGATATGCATTAGTCCCTCAAATGTAAATAAAAAACTACCCACGTTCATGAGCTTCAATTTAAGTCTAAGAGGACCTTTCTAGCTAGAGTACAACAGCTGCTATGTCCAAAGTTATTCACAATAGCCTATCCGAAAATAGTAGCCTGGTGGCAGGCATTCAGACACATGGGACTATGAGCATCAATTTCACATAAACTATATGTTTAAAGTATTTGACCTTGACTTGAAAATTGCTAGGAATGGAAGTATGAAGTGATTAGCATCAAAAGTAGCTACCGTATTTTCCGGACTACAAGTCGCACTTTTTTTCATGGTTTGGCTGGACATGCGACATATACTCTGGTGCGACATATATATGTTTTTTTTCTCCACGGGAGAGCACTATGTGCGCAACTAGGCCTATGTTGTGTTGCTTAATATCACTGATAGAAAAAATGTTACAACTTAGGCTACCACAACAAAAAATAGCATTTACAATGACGACTGAATAGAAATATACCACCCAAAAGAAGTTAATATAGCCTACTGCTGAGTTCAAGCTGAAAGTAATTAAATATGCAGCCGAAAATGGCAATAGGGCAGCTGAACGAAAGTTTGGATGCAATGGAAAACTGTTTGGGGACTGGAGAAAAGCGGAGGAAAATGAATACAGGACAAATGTGTTCTCGAACAACGCGCGCGCTGCGAGTCAACGGTCTTGTTACGGGCTCCATGACATTGCCAAAGAAATGAATAGGACTTTTGCGGAAGCCAGGGAGCTCGTGGATGTATCGCGTTATGCAATGCAATCCCCTCTCGTGGATTTATTTGCGCTATGCAACGCAATCTCCTCTCTATCCGAGAACGAGCGTCTGTGTTATTAAAGACAGTCAGCCGACTTCCAGGTGAAAATCGGTCATTTCCGCGAGTTTCTGACAAACGAGCACAACGTGACACTACCATAGGCTACACAACATGGATGAAATCCCCCTCACCTTTGATACCGTCATGGGCTGAAGTCTCAGAAAAGGGGGTAAAGAAAGGCGGGCTCTGGAGACGGAAGTTGCCTCGAACCCTCCCACGGCCCAAACGCAAAACAAAGCCGACAATTGAATGTTGTTCTGACTACAGGGCAACATGGTGCGTTATCACTGTTTCTTCCTCTTTTTCTGTTTGTGGTTTTATGGCGGTTGGCAAACCATCTTAGTTGGTGCATTACCACCACCTCTGAATGCGTTGCCACTGCTTCAGATGCTGGTTTAAAACAATGCCGTCTTTGAGCAGGAGCTTACCATGCGCCAGTTATCACAACATAGATTCCATGGATAGAATAACCTTTCAAAAATGTGCGACGATTAGTCCGGTGCGACGTATATATGTTTTTTTCATCTTCAAAATGCATTTTTGGGCCGTTGCGACTTAAACTCCGGAGCGACATATAGTCCAAAAAATACGGTAATATTACCACCTATTGGTGGACTGTGAACAGGATGCAACACATGATACTATTGCACAAAAGGAATGAATCAAATGAGCAGCAGTAGTGTAGAATGTGAATAAAAACTTGTATTCATCATTTAATAATCATCATTATCATCATCCTCCTCTTCCTCATATTCATCCACATTTCTATGGATTTCATCAGTCATATCATGTTCATCTGTGTCCTCCTCTGCCAAGACATCAATTAGAGCTTTTGGGATTACATCACCCTCAAACCATAGTGGTTCAAGCTTCCCAGTATATGTGTTTATGTGAAACCCATGGTCAAGTGGACTTGGGATCTCTGGGTTGTGTTCATGGGCCCTCTTCCAGATGCACACTTGAAAGTTTGCATGGTGGTTTTCAGTTGAGTAGAGAGTAGAGAATAATTGATTAATCCCAGGGGGAATTGAAGGTCTCAAGTAGAATACATACAAAAATGCAAAATACATTACACACACAAGACAGTACACACATCGTTACACATATATTAACCATATAGCTAAATCTTACAGAGCCTGTACACATTCAACCCAAGGCAGATTCTCTCTCTCTCTCTCTCTCTCTCTCTCTCTCTCTCTCTCTCTCTCTCTCTCTCTCTCTCTCACACACGGCTGTGGTTGGTGATAAGTACATCAGTGTAACAGTGTAACATGTGCCTCAGCTAAGTGGCATAGATCAGCCAAAAAAACAAAGTGATGAAGTGTCCAAAAAAGTATTCCAGCGATTTATCACATGTGCCTTGGCTAAGTGGTACTGAGGACCCCAAGACAAAGTGTCCAAAAATTGTCCAGGAGTGACAGAAGTCACTGTGCACAGTCCAAGTCAAGAGCCAGGATCAAGTATTCATCATATCCATTGAAAAAGGATGGGGTATCACAAGTTTCACACTGTGTTGCTCAACCTCTCCACACACACACACACACACACACACACACACACACACACATCCTGATTGTTGTGGGGGGTAGGTAACACCCAAGTGTAGGATAGGAGTCCAGGTAGAAGCACAGGAGGCATACGTACAAATAAAGTGTGCAGGTGTTTATGTGGTCCAATCCCCGATCTCATTCTATGTGACCTTCTGTGTGGTGTTGAATAGCTGGATGGCCCTGGGGACAAAAAACCTCCATAGCCTATCTGTCCTGCAGGAGATGGCGCAAAATCATCTGTAACTGAACAGGCTTCTTTGGTTGTCAAAGACTGGGTACAGGGGGTGCTTATAGTTGTCCATTAACTTATAGAGTTGAGTCTGCTTAGTGTCCTCTTTTCAGCTGTGATAGTGAGAGCCTCCAGTTCTGTGCCTACAACAGACTCCGCTTTCCTCACCAGCCTGTCAAGATGTCCAGCATCTCTCCTCCTAATGTTACCATCGCAGCATGCCACAGCATAGGAGAGCACACTAGCCATAACAGGCTGATAGATCATCTGCAGGAGTCTGTTGCATACATGGAAGGATTTAAGCTTCCGTAGGAAGTAGAGCCTGCTCTGGCCTTTCTTGTACAGTGCTTGTGACTTTGCAGACCAGTCCAGTTTATTGTCCAGGTGTACACCCAGGTGCTTTTATGTGCAGACTGTCGCTTCTGTCTCCCCTCAATAGAGACAGGGAAGTCAACCACCATTTCTTTGGTTTTGGTGGTGTTCAGCCGCAGCTGGTTGGTTCTGCACCATCTGACAGTCCTCCTCCTGGCCCCTTTACTTCCCCGCCTGTCCACCTTTAATGTATTCAACAATGGCTGAGTTGTTGTTGAAGTCAGTGGTTTACAGGGTGAACAGCACCAGGAAAGCACCATTGAGGACCCTCTTGCACGGTGGGAAAGTTGATGGGTCATTTGAGAGACCCAGACAAACCTGAAGGTTTGACCCAGACATCTTTAGTTGAATTTCTCTTGTTTCATTAATGCTTTTCACTCTGCGACTAAATTCATACAGGCAACAGGCGAACTCCTCACCACCATTGAGGAGCTGTTCGTCAAGATCCCATGAGTTTCCTACTTCCGCAAAGATGTAAATGAATTTTGATGTTTGATTCAATATCTTCATTGGTCACACCTTTCCTTTGCTTTTTAATTCTGACGTTTAGTCAGCACCGCTGAAGGCGTGTAGGGCCAGAGGAACTGCAATGTGTTCCTGCGAATAATCTTCAGCCAACGAGTTGATGTCAATTAGTCTATCTCCCATTTCAAAGATGAGTATTTTGCTCTGACTGTAATGGTCCTGATTTGAGGTATTTCAGTCTGGATGTACTGCATGTAAATAATCACCCTAAAATCTGATTCTTCACATTTTGAGAAGATTCTACCCTGTAGGCTTGACAGGCCTTCGGAGGACATTTTTCATCGTATCTTGGGAGCTCCAGTGGTACAGTAGTAGTGTTGCACAGATAGCAGTACTGGGCGGGGGCCAGATTGGCACTAAAATCGTGGTATCAGTACCCTTGAGGACCAACAAATAGGGCATCGATACCAGTTACAGATGCTTGTATGACACTTCAACTTGACATTTTGACCCAAATTAATACAATTACTTAGGAGTAGGCAAATGTTCGTAAACTTTCACTTTGCCTGATGAAGACCTGAAGGTCGAAACGTTGCTCGATAAATATAAAATAGACAAGCAGTGTCGCGGACTTCTCTTTTCACTTAAATGTTCGTAAACTGCCACACCTAAAGCTCTTTCACCCAGCTCCAGTGAAACCGCTGCTCACAACATAGTATTTATGTATACTGTATTTATGAAGTACATGCGGCCCCTTTCTCTCGTTCTCACGCACAGAGTGGTATCGGTATGGTATCGGTCAATACTGCACATCCAGGTATCGGGTATCGGTATAGGGGTCCAAAAATGGTATTGTGCAACACTATCCAGTGGTAAATGAATGAGTGCCTTCTTATTTTCATTGTTTGTGAGAAAGGCCTTCCAATCAGCGAGGCGATCATTCAGTCCATTCACAGTAAAAAGTTCACCACAAGTTCTGCAAAATCAGTTTATTTTGGTTAATTAAGACGGTTAACTTCAAGGGACACTATGCTGCTCATTGAAACTGGGCTGCCTACAGTATTGCCAAATTTGATCTTTACATGAAAGTTTACTAAGTAATAAACAAATATTTTCTAGAATGGTCCAAGTGAAGTAATTTTTGCCGCTAATTTTGGAAACTCAAAATGACGGACCATGGAGAAGATCCCCCTTCTCATGTATGAAAAGTGCAATTTTTCCAGTCATAATGAATACTTAGAATTTTATGCTGTTGGTAAGTATTCATGAAAAAGGTAACATTAGTGAATGGGCAGCATGAATTCTGGAAATAAACAACTAAAAATGTCACACAGTGTCCCTTTAAGTGTCTGTGCTATATATTGTTTCAGCTGATGTAGGTAGACTTTTGAATGTTCTCTCTGATATTGCATTCCTTGTCTCTGGTACACAGGGGTGAAAGTAGGCAGATGTACACAGATATGTAGCACCAGCACATAATTTACAGCTGATGCGCAGTACCGGTAAGAGAATAGGTTTAATGCTACTGTACCCAAAACCAACATTTGAAAAAAGTAAGATCTACTATTTAAATAGAAAACACATACAACCACTATGCCATTTGAGACAAGTGTCTTCCTATGAAGAGACAACTGAAATAGTCGTGCAGCGATATGATTTTTTTTCCAAAAATAAAAATATATTTTTGAGATGGAGTATGGTGTCAGAGTTAGGGGATAGGGCCCATGAGCATTACCCAGATATCTCAAGTCCACTTCACAACGGGTTTCACATAAACACCTACTGTATACAGGGAAGCTTGAACCACTAGGTTTGAGGGTGATGTAATCCCAAAAGCTCTAATTCATGTCTTGGCAGAGGAGGACACGGATGAACAAGACATGACTGATGAAATCCATAAAAAATTGTATTTATTAGGAAGAGGATGATGATGATGATGATGATTATTAATTGATGATTAAAAGTTATTTTTCACATTCTACACTACTGCTGTACAAACCATCCCTTAAATAAATTTGTCATTTGATTCGTTCCTTTTGTGTGATAGTACCATGGCATCCTGTTCACAGTGCACAAATTGGTGGTAACATTAGTTACATTTGATGCTATTCACATCATACTTTCATTCATAGCATTTTTCAAGTCAAGGTCAAATACTTTAAAAATATGGTTAATGTGAAATTGAAAAGTGTCTGAATGCCTGCCACCTGGCCACTATTTTCGGATAGGCTATTGTGAATAACTTTGGACATAGCAGCTGTTATACTCTAGCTAGAAAGGTCCTCTTAGACTTAAATTGAAGCTCATGAACTTGGGTAGTTTTTCATTTACATTTGAGGGACTAATGCATATCATAACAGAGCTGAAAATGATCAAATTTGAAGACAATTTGTCAGGCGGACAAGCATTTTTGGGTATGTTGAAGATGAAATTTGACGGAAGAAAAGCCCCAAGCCCTGAAATATTTTTCAGGTAGGTTCCCCTATGTGACAGGATGACCCATGTAAATTTACAGGGTTCTAGGACCATTTTTGCAGTTGCAGTAACTTAATATTTAAAGCTACATAATTTCGCCTGCTGATTTTCCTTAAAATTTAGTTTTTTGGGCCCTGAGACCAAACGGGGCCGAGTTGGGAGTTGTCCCTATCAACTCGTTATGGCCCAGGGTATAGACTAACAGGAAATCATAGTGAAAAAAAGTTAGCAAAAAACATCCTGAGGGGTATACCTGGCTCCCGGCCTACAAGAGAGGAAAACAGAAAAAGAAAGGAGGAGTCTGGGGCTGTGGTTGGTCCCTCTCTGCTGCTGGCTCTGTCTGCTCTAGTCTGGCAGGAGGAAGCAGAGTGATGGCCTGAGCTGGTAGACAGAGGCGCATTTTGTGTGCATCCAGCAGGGAGATATGACGGGTGCTTATTTCCATTCCCGTACCCAGGGCCAGAGTGGCTTCTTCTCCTCCTTCCTCCTTCATTCTACTTGTCTGTGCCTCTGCACACACACACACACAACCCGAATCTTACAGTTCAGTTTCCCTGCGTTTTCAGTAGGGTGTGCATTGGCACTGCACTCACGATTTGATTACGATTCGGGAGGTAGCGGTTTGATCCGATCCCATTCAATTCTACAATGCATTGCAATGCATTACATTTCTACTGAAAGCAAATGCTTCAGTCATGATGACGCAGTACAAGTAGTCAGATACTGAGCAACAATTTATTGGCTGTTTTCTGTATCAGTCTTGCAGTTTTACAATGCTTTGAAGTGCTTTTATTAAATTTAACATTCATTTGCTCCTGAAATATCCACGGAAGTAATTGAAACTTAAAAAAATTGCTGCATCGCTTCGGGAGCTTGCCGCATTGAATTGGATCGCCCATGCCCCACATTGCATTGCCGAATCGATTATTGTTGACACCACTAGTTTTCAGTGTGGTGCAGTGGCGTTCAGTGCCGCTTGTGACGTGCACAGACACACACACACACTCGAGATTTATTTTATTTATTCAGAACACTTCTGGAGGATGGTTACGATGTCTCCTGTATGTAATCAGGATTGCTTGACACTAATATACCCCACAACCCATGTCTCTGTCTTCTTATATGTAAGGTGTCTGCACTGATGTCACAGAACTCATAGAATATTGACAATGGCGCCATCTTGAGGGCATCGAGGGTAGAGGCACATAGAGCGGTAGCGAGTGACAGATACCTGATAGCCACTGATTTATCAGATGATTGGATTTATTTTTTACCTCCGATTTCATACGCAGACATTGTGTACACTGCAGATCAGTTTAAGTGCTATAAAAGTTTGGAGGTCTACGACTGTGGGTGGATACAAGATTTGTCAGGAAAACCTATAGGAATCTATCCCCTCTGATGTGCAACGTCTGTTGAATATTTTGCTTTAGAGAAAATTAGTTACAACGCGAAGGGGAAACTGGACAACATCTGCAGGATTTGGTTAATGTTTTTTTGATATTCTGAGGGATATAATGATATTAGATTAGAAGGCTGGGATTCTATTGAAATTTGATTTGCCCATCCAAACCCAAAACACGCCCCTATCCCTCCCCTATAGCCAAACATACACTCACACAGTACAATTTTTTTTAAAATAAAATAAATACTAGTTACACACAATCGGCATTCACAGACGATGTGTGAAAAACTCCTGGAGCCCTGGGTCATTGCAGAGAAGGATGGTAGGGTGTTGGCAGGCCACTGCAACTGCATGGCTGGATGGGGGGAAGCCTGCACACACGTTGGACCACTGCTATTCACAATTGACACAAGGGTGACGATGAGGGACTCCAAAACTGTCAAACAGGAGAAAGCTCATTGGCTCCCCAGATGAAACATGTAGAGTATAAGGAATGAAGGGTTATTGGTTACAGATCGGCTAATAAAGAAGGTTGACGACCAAATTTGAAATAATAATGATACAAAATCCCATCACCAAGTGAAATAAATGGCTTGGCAAATAATCCACTTCAACCGATTCCCACCACCAAGTGGATGGATATATGTGAAACATGGATAGGACCAATGGGCAGGCAGCAGGGCCCCAAGAAAAAGCCCTGAAAGTTTGCTGAGGCCATGTCCTTCATTGACAGGACGACTCAGTTCAGAAGGTACTGAAGGTAGAAGCCTACTGCCTATTGTAAAGCTGCATACCAGTATTCCAGATAATCTTTTCAGGGTGATGACTTGAGATTTGGTGAAGAGCTGTGGAATGGATGCCACCCACCGACTCAAACATGGACCTTCTACTCCGCCTGAGGGACGAGATGAAAACACGCAGCACATATGACATCTGGGAGGAAGGAGGTCCTTCCCCACTAAAGGACATGGGGAACGGGATCATCTCTACCACAGATGTGGCAGGCAAACGGCTGCTCCACACAGCTTAGCATACTGCGTGGAGACATAATGGTCTAGGGGACACACTGAAATAATTATCAAATGCTTTGAATGACTTTTACTTCACAACATTTCTGAAAAAAGTGCATATTATGTTCTGTTTAGTTACTAGTTACCAAAAAAAAAGAGAGAAGAGAGAGAACAAAACTTAGGCTCAAAACATGGACCTTCTGCTCCGCCAGAGGGAGGAGATGAAAACACGCAGCACATATGATATGTTTGAAAAAGTCTGAGGAGCATCTGGTAAGTCAGTTGCACTTACTTTTAGAACAAATGGGGTAGTTATCATCGGCGTCGTTAGAGCATTTTTACCGGGGCACGTGCCCTGGTGTGGACCTGCGGTGCCAGCCTATAGCCTAATGGGCACTGATTTTTTTAATTAATTAATTTATTTATATCTTTATTTTTTATTATTTAAATCTGGATCATCTGTTAATATACAGAATACATGTTTGCATTATTTTTTTTCTCTTAAAATACGCCTATAGCCTACTACACTTAAGTTAGAATGTAAGTCTGACACCGACGCAGCAGCCTGATCAGAATGCACTTGCCACCATGGCCACTCGCACTCGGAGCATGTAGCCGGAATTGCCTGCTAATACAGACATGCAGGAGTTTTTCATACTATCTTTAAGAAACACGACAGGCTTACTAGTTCTCCTAGTGAAGACACACTAAAACATTGATTATAATATAACCTAGTTATTTTTGGCACCCTGAAGAAATTGACTATTTGAATTACGTGGTGAGTTACATGGTGCCCCCCCCCTCATTGGCCGACCGCTGCAATGAAATGTGACGAATAGGACTAAAGAGTCGTTCTTCTTGATAAGGAGAGATTTGGGCAGCACATCTTTTTGAACCGAACCTTACCTGCAACACAGCGACCATTCACTCCGGCCGGTGTGAAGTGAAGTAGCCTAAACAGTAAGCGTCATTTTTTGTTATCATCTGTAAACTAAGCATAGCATGTCAATCAAATGTGTAGAACATGTTTCATCTAATAACGCGAAGGGGCGTCTCTGAAGTGGTGTTAGCCTATGTGGTCAATAAGTAGCTAGCTAAGCTGGACCTGTTGATCGGAGAAAGATCACAAATGTCGGCTTCACCAACTATTTGCCATGTTGTGCTGTTTCTCAATTCTGTACGTTCGTGTTTTCAGGGGGTGATGATCCCGTGATGGACTACCCCAACTTGTCTTGTCAGCTTTGCTAGCTATCGGCATATATTTTGACATCTTGACAAAGTTGCCTGCAACCAATGGCCCCGCTGTTATAGCCCAGGCTATAGCGCACTATAACGGAATACAACACTCGTAGAAAGCAGTTTTGTAGGCTATGCTGTTGCTTTTAAAAATAGCCCAGCGCATGCTTGAATGAGCCGTCGTCCAGGCAAGTTGGAGGCTGGCTGACTTAATGCAGCCCAAGCACACGTTAGTCTCAGAGTTGAAAATTAACGATTCTGAAATGATTCTCATTCTGGTGTTTGCTGCTCGAGTGGTCTTACAGACAAAAGCATGATGACATCCTACAGGTGGTTACTTTTAAGACAGAAACATAATGCCGTGAACATAGCCAACTATTCGATTGAATGCATCTATTACACATAGCCTACGCAATGCCCATGTGTGATACTCTGGCTCCCCCTCTTGACGTGAACATGCACCGGCACACACAGACACGCGCACACGCCATACACACACACACACACCAATTGATCATTCATAGCTTGCATATACAGAATAGAAGAATGTCCAGTTTTTATTATCAGTATGGATTACAGTTATACAGTTATGTTCACAAGTGGGCCAATTCAATATACAGATATACAGTTAAGTTAACAGTAGGCCAATTCAATTCAGTTTGGTTCAGGTAGATATTGAATGATGCAGAAAATAAGAATATAACAATGTATTTATGATGCTGTTTAATAATAAATAAGTGCTATAAAATATTTTCTTGTGTGCTTGCATAAATTATCTCTGCCCATTCTTTTTTAAAAATAATTGCCCAAAAAATTTTCAGCTCGCGCGCTTCGCGCGCTCGCATTTCTTTTTGGTGCCCTTTTGTGCCCCTGTACAGTTTGGAGGCTGCTGACGCCCCTGGTAGTTATGCTATTCCACTGCTATAATGCCGAGTACAGACCAAGAGCGAACGAAGCGACTGAAGTCATTATTTCTCTATGGAGGGCACGCGTCCAGCGCTACCAAAGCGAATTCGGCAGGAGCGAAGCTTCTTGCGCGACCAGAGCGAATTTTGAAGATTAAAATAAATCTAATCGCAGGCGAATTCGCTCTGACGCTGTTTGGTGATAACCAATCGGAACGTTCCTATCTCCGAATGTCCCAGTCTGTCAAGCCAGAGCCGTTATGTGATTAGCTGAATCAAACATGGCAATGCTGCGTCTCACGCTAATACAACAAATTCAAGGCGAAACTTCTTGTGCTACCCATGCTACCAGGCAGCATAGTTTGCTCTTGGTCTGGACATGGCATAATAACACTGACGTTTTCTGGAGTGTATCATCAGGTGGTTGGGCGGTCATAATGTGTCTCGGTGGAATTGTGAACTCAGTGAAATTCAACCTGCGAGCCAAGTAGAGGTGTGTCGTTCATGAACGAGCCGGTTCTTTTGAACGGCTCCCTGAAGTGAACGATGGGAACCGGATCACAGCTGGGGGAGCCACTCGACCGTTATTTAGTTCATTTCTCATTCATTTTAAGCACGTGACCTCGACCAGAGTAATACAATTTGGGAAAAAACACAATTGTTTGCCCCAAATAGAGGCAAAAACGGTCTTTAGAAGCAGGAGAATAATCAGTTGTTGTTTGGACAAAATTACCTTGAGGAGGAGTCAAAATATTACATTCTTAACACTGAATAAATCATTTAAAAAAGAGCCAAAAGATCCAGTTGTTTTAACGGCTCTTTGAAAGGAACGAGCCACTAAGATCCGGATCCCGAAAAAGAGCCATAAATCCCATCTCTAGAGCCGAGAGCCCATGGAACTATGCTGACATGCTCTTCTCCTTTAAGCATTTCCCCAACATTGCCATTTATGATTTTGCAAGAGGGCTTGTGGCAGATATGATTCTGAGGGAACTCTGCGACCCTCCATTCAGACTGCATGAAATGAGGCTTGCACCAGCAACACCTGATAACATCTCAGCTGCCAAGAAAGGAGGAGTTGAAGGTTAATTTTCCTTCTAGCTCTTGTAGTTCTATCAGCGGAATTCTAACTTGAGCGGCTACCTCCAGTCCAGTGTTGCCAGATTGGGCTGCTTAGGATGACCATGTGCGGGTAAAAATGGCATTTATCAGAAAAACCCGCCCAATTGTTGCCATAGACATCAATACAATTGGGCGGGATTTTGTACTTCTAGGCGGGTTTTGAGCATTTTTTGGGCTGGAAATCATCAGCCTCATCTGGCAACCCTGCTTCCGTCAGACATTTATGTAAGTCTTGTTCTAGTAAGTGAAAACAGCTCTCCACTTCCCATCTAGAATGACCAACATGTCTCGTAGGCTAAAACTAGGTGTCAATGTTATGTGTGGCAGAGTCCTGCACGGGTCCATTTTTTTATACCCGGACCCACCCATGCCTGTGCAGTGCATTACCCACCCGCCTGCGGTTGGAGGCCTTCCGATAGGCAGTCACCCACCTCCCCACTGTGGCTGTCATCTCAGGCCTCCTTTTGTCAGGGTTTTGAAGGTAGCCCTGATAATTTAGCCAATGTTTAAGGGAGCCCAAGTACGATTTGATGGTGGCAGCCTGGAACTTCATCCTTGGGCAATAATCGTCCAGGAACTCCCTCCTTACACGGTCTTTGTCCATCAGGACAGCTGGCTCTCTAGACTGATGGTCCAGCACCCTCAAAAGTCGAACAATGTGGCGCTTGTGCTGCCGGGCACTTTTGGTGCAGTTCATTCCAGCATCTGCAGAAATAAGCCACGACTCGAAGTCGGCCAGTTCTGGGTGGTCGCCGACCTCTCGTGCCTCTTTTAGTAGCTGCCTGTAGTGCTGGCCATTTTCAATTTTGTGTGTTTTCTTTATGTGCCCTGCCAGCTGCTTCACCCTTGCCCCACAGCCTGGGACGGGACAGGGCCTGTAATGGTGGTAATCTTTTTTGCCCCCCCCCCTGGATTTTCTAAGCGAAAATTTGCTCAGCACATTCTTCGCCTCAGCATCACTCCATTTATGGATTTGCCTCATAAGGGCCAAAACATACCAAGGCGGAACGGTCCCGGGACGGACGCGGTCTTTCTGCTTAGTTTTGGCCGGCGTGCTTTTCTCTGCCTTGCACACTGACAGTGTCGGCGTGCGCGGCCAGTCCTATTCAAAGCCCTAGCCACAGCCAAAGCTAGCATGCTACTTTGCCATTCATTTGAATGAGACACCGCCGTTGACGCCCGACTACCGCCGGTTGGTGTGCAAGGACAGATAGGTTTCAATGTATTTTCACCGACGCCGGTAAAAAACGTGGCCGTTCCGCGACGCTTTACCGCCTTGGTGTGTAAGACCCCTAATGGTGGTAATCTTTTTTGCCCCCCCCCCTGGATTTTCTAAGCGAAAATTTGTTCAGCACATTCTTCGCCTCAGCATCACTCCATTTATGGATTTGCCTCATATGGCGAGGAAGGTGCTGCATAAAGCACGGACAAATTAGCGACTAAAACCTCATCTAGCGCCTTAAGCGACTTTGGTGCATCAGGCGACTTTTAAAAACACACATTTTCAGTGGATAAATCATTGTTTTTCAACATAATTGTGATTCTGCAAAGCATTTCCCACGGTTCAGGAGATTTGCAGATTAGCTCTGATCTTTAAAAAGTAGCTAGCACCACCCATTTCTATATTTTCATGAGATCAGCACCATGCGTGATGTCATGACGTCATCCAGCGACATTTCAGTGTGCCAATAGCGACCTTGGCTGATTTTCTTTTGGCAACACTAGATACAAATAGTACTGGAAGCAAATTTCATAGCAGTCGGTAAGGTGTAAAATAATAGGCCAAGTTGAGAATGGGCAGTTAAATTAAGGCTTTACTTGACCAAGAATGGGCAGTTAAATTAAGGCTTTACTTGACCATTGATTTCCTTGATTTGCTACCACATCCATGATTGGCTGGTACTTCAGACTCTTGGAAGTACGAATTTCACAGATAAATTCCATTTTCATTGGAACACTCCACATGAGGCCACTTCTGGCAGCCCTCACACCGGATTCTCCATACCGCCTTACTGGAAATAAAAGCTCCTTTCAATATAAACATCCAGCATCATCATTTGGTTTGGCCTTCACACAGACAGCATTCTCGTATGCCTGGTTGAAAAGGCCACACACATAATGTGCTGACCTGATTGACAGGTGGTCCAGCTGTCTGCAGCTGTATAGTAGGCACATTTGAGTGCACGGATAAAGGTCAGGTCAGGCGGTTGTACTTTGTGGCTGCAGTGGAATGCCGTAGTTCTCATCACCACTGCAAGCGCTCATGCCACCTCCATTGCCTGCTGGGCAGTGTTGCCAGATTGGGCGGGTGCCCGCCCTATTGGGCTACTTTGGATGAGCGTCTGCAGGTAAAAATCAGAAAAATTGGCCATTTTTTTTTTTCCAGCCGTTTTGGGCCCATAATAGAAGTCAATTTAATTTGTTGAATTTGGGCGGAATTTAGCACATTTTGGTCAAACACATCTGGCAACACTGCTGCAGGGTTTTGTGGGAGTGATGATCATCCAAGTCAAGGGTCTGCCCTTCAAATATCCCACCGTGTCGTAGAAGTGATGCAGGCAGCCAATGAATGAAGACAGTGAGTGCATCTTAATATGGGACCTTGCCTCCTCCACTCGGCCCTAGTCCTTTTTTGACAAGGGAAAGAAAGTTCTCATACGAATGAAGCCCCATTTATATTTTTATTTTTTATTTTTTTGACATACACACACACACACACAACCAGAGTCACAACCCCCAAAACACACACACACTACTGCCTCTCCGACCTGGCGAATCTCCTCCTCCTCCCCCTCCTCTCTGTCTGACGCCAGCTGCAGCCACCGCTTCACCACCGTCTCTATCTCTTTATCTGTCGCAGATGCCGTGAGGGGGTTCCTTCGTACTGCAGCTTTAGTTGAAAAGGGGAGATGGAAAGGAGCGTGCACAATGAATAAATACACACTCTAATGTCATAATTTCTCCATCTGTCCTCCAATAGTTGAAAATATAATGCTCAAAAATCACATTTTTGTATCCCATCAAAAAAAAAAAAAACACTTACAAGTGAGGACGCGGCGGAGCCTGAACTTGCCGAGGAGCAACTTGCCGTTCACCCCCCGCCAGTTCAGGCTCTGGAGGAGGTCATTGGTCATGGCCCTCTGGAGGATGCCCCACACGCAGGCTTTTATGGTGAGTCCCCCCCCCCACCAGACCTAAATATGAAATCTAAAGAAGTAGAGAAGTAATTAGTTACAATAATCCCACTATTTAGAGACTAGATGATTGTTTGCACTCTCTTGCTCTATTTACTAATGGCTATAGGCAGAAACACGTTCCTTTGTGACCTGGCCATGGTGCATTACACTTTTCAGGAAAGAGAACAAGCAACTTTGTCTATTCCATCGGAAGACTTATTGGAAAAACACCAAAAAACAATATCTACAACTGTCGACCAGGAGATAGGGATTATCTGTTGTGGATCTAGCCATTAAGCTATTGTATGTGTATTAAATGAAAACGAGTACTTACGGAAGCAGCTGCAGCACACAGTGGGCTGGTGGCCTATGAAAGAGGATTTAACACAATGTCAAATTGGGTGAATTAAATATAATAGAAAATTAGAAGATCAGTCAGAAAACACTCTCCCATACCATTTTGCAGCCTAACCCCCGACACATCCCTGATGTTTATGAACGATGACGATGATAGAGATGATGGAATGATGGAGCCTAGAGGGGTGGAGAAGTTGGTGTGGGTAGGGATGGAGTCAGAGGATACAGAGGGGAGGGTGGTGGTGGAGGTGGAGAGAGGGGTGGAGAAGTTGGTGGGGGTAGGGGTGGAGAAGTTGGTGTCGGTAGGGATGGAGTTTAAGATACAACTACCACAGCAACAACAACAACCCCAACTCCAACAGAAAGCCTTTGGTTGTGTCATTGAAGAACCCCTTCCCCCTAACCCCTTAAGACACGGCATGATAAAGTAGCTGTTACCAGAATGGCAATGACCAAGTCGTAATGTATTACCAAAGGCCCTAGGCACTGTCATAGATTACTATAGTAGTTAACTTTCAATGTCTATTACGGCGCGCCGCAGGAGCTACGGTGTGCATTAAGGGGCTACTTGCTGCCCGAAGTATTTCAGGAGTATTAAGATGTGTCAACTTTCATTTCTTCAGTGTGTGGAGGAGAGGGATAGAGAGGAGAGGGTGGAGGAGAAGGTGGAGAGAGGGGTTGAGAAGTTGGTGTCGGTATAGATGGAGTTAGAGGATACAGTGAGTGAACGACAAGAGACTTTGCAAGAGTTGATTTCAGACCTACCGGTCCTGTGGAGCACCCTGGCCTTCCATCTCCTTCAGGTGGGCTCCGGGGGCTGGGCGCCTCTATGGCTGCCCTCAGGGCACTGCCTTTCAGGCTGTCAGTCAGGCGCATAGGTCCCCCTCCACCCCCCTCAGAGCCTTGTCTTTTAGGCTGTCAGGGCAGGCGCACTGGTCCTCCTCCACCCACTCTGGCCTTCCATGTCCTCCAGGTGGACTCTGGGGGGCTGGGCACCCTCTATGGCCGCCCTCAGGGGGCTTGGCGCCCTCTATTTCTGCCCTCAGGGCATGATTGCCCTCCAGATTTTCTGGCCAGGCACATAGGTCCCCCTCCACCCACGTGAAGTGGACCAGCTCAACCTCCTCACTGATGTTGAATGATGGAGTGGTGGAGACGTTGGTGGAGAGAGGGGTGGAAAAGTTGGTGGGGGTAGGGAGTGAGTTAGGGGATACAGAGGGGAGGTGGGTGGAATAGGTGGAGCGAGGGGTGGAGAAGTTGGAGAGAGGGGTGGAGAAGTTGGTGTGGGTAGATGGAGTCAGAGGATACAGTGAGTTGAACGACACGAAACGAGTGAACAACAAGAGACTTTGCAAGAGTTAATTTCAGACCTACCGGTCCTGTGGAGCACCCTGGCCTTCCATCTCCTCCAGGTGGACTCCGAGGGCTGAGCACCCTCTATGGCTGCCCTCAGGGCACTGCCCTTCAGATTTTTGGGCCAGGCACATAGGTCCCCCTCCTCCACAGAACCTACCTTTTAGGCTGTCAGGCCAGGCACACTGGTCCCCCTCCACCCACAAGGAGGGGACCAGCTCAACCTCTTCCCTGATGTTGATGAATTAATGGTGGAGAGAGGGGTGGAAAAGTTGCTCTGGGTAGGGATGGAGTTGAAGGGCACTGCCTTTTTAGGCTGTCAGGCCAGGCGCACTGGTCCTCCTTCACCCACAAGGAGGCGCATAGGTCCCCCTCCACCCTTTTAGGCTGTCAGGCCAGGCGCATTGGTCCCCCTCCACCAGCTCAACCTCTTCCCTGATGTTGATGGTGGTGGAGTAGGTGTAGAGAGGGGTGGAGAAGTTGGTGTGGGTAGGGATGAGGTTAAAGATACAGCAACGACAACAACCCCAACTCCAACAGAAAGCCTATCAGGTGATGGTAAGTAATAGCCTCATAGCCCCTTGGTTGTGTCATTGAAGACCCCCTAAATGGGGGAGAGGGTGAGATGAGGGGGAGGAGGGGAGAAGGAGGGTAGGGGGAGGGGGTGATGGCGGTTGTGGGTGGCGAGGGAGATTGAGGGCAGGGGGTAGGAGAGGAACTCAACGGTTGCTTTTAATACCGTGAAATATTAAGGACATTTATTTTCAGCAGCGCGCCTGCTGCGTCATGCAGACTGTTTCGACCACTTAAGCGCTGTACAGTCCGAACAAACCTGAGGTGATCACTCTCTAGCAGATGTCCCACGTCCAATCCCTAAAATGTCTAGGATTGCTGAGTCCGTGAGGATCTGCCGGAGATGGCGGGCGGGGGGGAGATGGCAGGCGGGGGGTAGATGGAGGGCAGGGGGGGGTAGATGGAGGGCAGGGGAGGCTGGGAGATGGCAGGCAGGGGGTAGGAGAGTGCAGGGGAGGGGGGATGGAGGGCAGGGGAGATGGCGAGGGAGATGGAGGGCAGGGGAGGGAGATGGGGGGAGGGGAGGCGAGGGAGACAGGGGAGATGGCGGATAGGGGGCAGTGGAGACGGGAGATGGCGGGTAGGGGGCAGTGGAGGGTGGGAGATGGAGGGCAGGGGAGGTGGGAGATGGCAGGGGAGGTGGGAGATGGCAGGCAGGGGGTAGGAGAGGGAGACAGGGGAGATGGCGGATAGGGGGCAGTGGAGACGGGAGATGGCGGGTAGGGGGCAGTGGAGAAGGGGAGATGGCGGGTAGGGGGCAGTGGAGAAGGGGAGATGGAGGGGGATGGAGGGCAGGGGAGGAGGGAGACGGGAGATGGCGGGTAGGGGGCAGTGGAGAAGGGGGGATGGAGGGCAGGGGAGGAGGGAGACAGGGGGTAGGGGCCAGCGAAGGACGGGTGATGGCGAGGGGGGCAGGGGAGATGGCGGGGAGGGTTGAGATGGAGTGCAGGGGAGGAGGGGTCTCCGCGAGCTCCGGAAGGGAGATGGCGAGGGAGACGGGGGTAGGGAGCAGGGGAGCCACCTTACCGGACCTCTGCTTCCCAAAACAAGAAGCGCAACATCTCCCAAATTTTAATGGATGACATTGCTTAGGGAGCATCAACAAATTCCTATCTTCTGTAAGAACTTATGCGGGGGGAGTTCCTAAGGGAGTGTCTACACTATGTGTCAAAGGCATTTGACACACTAAGGGCCAAAACATACCAAGGCGGAACGGAACGGTTGCGGGACGAACACGGTCTTTCTGCTTAGTTTCGTCCGGTGTGTTTTTCTCTGCCTTTCACACTGACAGCGTTGGCATGCACGGCCAGTCCTGTTCAAAACCCTCCCCACAGCCAAATATAGCATGCTACTTTGCCATTCATTTGAATGAGATACCGCCGGTCGCCAGCGTGAAAAACACACTCGAGTTCTATTTTCCAAATGCAGCGCGGCGCGGGAGCAGACGCCCGACTACCGCCGGTTGGTGTGTAAGGACAGATATGTTTCAATGTATTTTCACCGACGCCGGTAAAAAACGCGGCCGTTCCACGATGCTTTACCGCCCTGGTGTGTAAGGGGTCTAACAAGGAATCACAAGGCGCCTCATGCCGTGTTCAGACCAGGAGCGAACGAAGTGACGGAAGTCATTATTTCTCTATGGAGGGCACGCGACCTGCGCTACCAAAGCGAATTCACCAGGAGCGAAGCTTCTTGAGCGACCAGAGCGAATTTTGACAATTAAACTCAATCTAATCGTAGGCGAATTCGCTCTGACGCTGTTCGGCGAAAACCAATCGGAACGTTCATAACTCCGAATGTCCCAGGCTGTCAAGCCAGAGCCGTTATGTGATTAGCTGAATCAAACATGTCTGCGTCTGGAGTGTATACAGTGAATTCAAGGCGAAACTTCTTCTGCTACCCACGCTACCAGGCAGCGTAGTTCGCTCTTGGTCTGGACACGGCATAAGGAAATTTTATGTGGTGCAAAGGTTCGTAGGGGTTACATAGAGAAACGTAAGTTTGCTATATATAGACTTGAAACGCCAAGCACCACGAATATGCTGCGTTGTCCAAGTACACAAGCACAAAAGCAATGTGTACGGCACCTGACGGGGCAGCCACGGCACAAGAATTTCTGTTTCGGATGGGCCAGATCATTTTTGGATGGTACTACAGTCATTGTCACATAGCCTACCATTACAACATAATGTCACAGAATCCATGGAAACCTAGGAACAAACAAGTCACCTTACAGACAGTGTTGTGGCTAGGGCAACACATGCATGAAGGGCAATGAATGCATAAAAAGCAAGCATATATGTGTACACCAGTATTTTCTGTGAGGAAATGCAATCAAGTTATTATGATATCTAGTCCCTACAGTTCATATTTTATGAAACTTTATGAAGAAAGACCTGGGCAAATAAAGCCCATTCCATTAGGCTCATGATCATCAAGTGCCGACCCTTCTATCTACCAAGAGAAATATCCGCCATTCTACTGGTCGCAGTTTACCTCGCTCCTAGCAATACCACCAGCGCCAGAAGCGAGGCACTGAACGAGCTGCATCGGGGAATCAGTGAACAACAAGATGCACACCCAGATGCCTTCACAGTGGTCATGGGAGATTTCAACCACGGAAATCTCAAAACAGTTCTTCCAAAATTTCACCAACATGTTAACTTTCCAACAAGAGGACAAAACACCCTGGACTTTGTTTATACCCCAAAACAAGGAGCATACAAGGCAAAGCCCATCCCCCACATCGGCCTATCAGACCACCTAACGATTCTGCTACTGCCAGCCTACAGACAAAAGGTAAAACTCACCAAACCAGCTCTGAAGGAGGTGAGAAAATGGCCAGAGGGAGCCGTGTCACGACTACAAGACTGCTTTGAAACCACAGATTGGGACATGTTCAAAACAGCTGCCACCCACAGCAACCACATTGACATTGAGGAGTACACAGACACTGTGACCTCCTACATCACAAAATGCATTGATGATGTTACAGAAATAAAACGCATCACCACCAGAGCCAACCAGAAGCCATGGTTCACAGGAGACGTTCACAGACTGCTGAGGGCCAGAGACAAAGCCTTCAGAGCAGGAGACGTAGCTGGCCTAAAAGCAGCAAGAGCAAACCTGTCCCAGGGCATCAGGAAAGCAAAAAAGGAATACTCGGACAAAATAACAACACACTTCAAAGACAGCAGAGATGCACAGAGCCTGTGGCAGGGCATACAGGCCATCACGGACTATAAGCCCGCACCACGAAGCTGTGACAACAACACCTCTCTGCTAAACGACCTGAACAGTTTCTTTGCCCGTTTTGAAGCACAAAATGACACTCATCCACAGAAAACTCCCCCTCCCCCCCATGATCAACCCCTGTACCTGTCCTCTGCCAGTGTGAAGAGGACACTGGCCACCATCAACCCACGCAAAGCAGCTGGCCCAGACAACATACCTGGCCGAGTGTTGAAGGATTGTGCAGAAGAGCTGAAGGATGTCTTCACAGACATCTTTAACATCTCTCTGGAGCAAGCAGTCATCCCATCACTTTTCAAAGCTGCTACCATCATACCCGTGCCGAAGAAATCATCACCATCATGCTTCAATGACTACCGTCCTGTAGCACTGACGCCCATAATCATGAAGTGCTTCGAACGGCTAGTCCTGTCACACATCAAAGCCACCCTACCCCCCACCCTGGACCCCTACCAGTTCGCATACCGAGCCAAGCGATCCACGGAGGATGCAATCTGCTCTGCCCTCCATCCAGCCCTCACCCACTTGGACAATAAAGACTCATATGTGAGAATGCTGTTCATTGACTTCAGCTCAGCATTCAATACCATAATACCACAACAACTCATCAGAAAACTGGACAAACTAGGTTTCAGCACCTCCCTCTGCAACTGGCTGCTGGACTTCCTGATGCAGAGACCACAAGCAGTACGGGTAGGGAATAACACCTCAAGCACCCTGACCCTGAGCACGGGGGCTCCGCAAGGTTGTGTTCTCAGCCCCCTGCTGTTCACGCTGCTGACACATGACTGCACAACGACCCACAGCACTAACCATCTAGTGAAGTTTGCGGATGATACAACACTGGTGGGCCTCATCACTAAGGGCGATGAGACCCACTACAGAGAAGAAGTAGACCTGCTGGCCAGATGGTGCAAAGACAACAACCTCCTGCTGAATGTCAACAAGACCAAGGAGATTGTTGTCAACTTTCAGAGGGTCCAAAAACAACTGCCACCACTGACCATCGACGGTGATGCTGTGGAGAGAGTGAGCAGCACCAAGTTCCTTGGAGTGCACATCAGCGACGACCTCTCTTGGACCACCAACACTACATCACTGGCGAAGAAGGCCCATCAGCGTCTCTACTTCTTGCGCAAACTAAAGAAGGCAAGTGCTGCACCCTCCATCATGACAACATTCTACAGAGGAACCATAGAGAGCGTCGTGTCCAGCTGCATCACAGTGTGGGGAGGAAGCTGCACGGAGAAAAACAGGAAGACACTCCAGCGTGTTGTGAACACAGCGAAGAAGATCATTGGAGTACCACTCCCCTCCCTGCAGGACATTTACACCGCACGCCTCACCCGAAAAGCACTGATGATCATCAAAGACACAAGCCACCCTGCACACAAACTGTTCAGCCTCCTGCCCTCTGGAAAGAGGTACAGGCGCCTCCGTTCCCGTACCACCAGGCTTGCAAGCAGCACGATGCATCAAGCAATCAAGATACTGAACACTCAACCCACTCTCCCTTCACTGTCAGCCTCTAGCCAGCCAGGCCACTGACAACGCTCCCCCCCCTCATCCCCACCACCATATCTGCGACTGAACATTCCACCTGCACTACTACATCTGTGACTGAACTTTCAACCTGCACTAACTCAAAACATACACATGCACACACACACACACACACACACACACACACACACACACACACACACACACACACACACACACACACACACACACACACACAAGCACACTGCACTTTCTGCACTAAACCCAAACATACACACACTGACACACAACTCATACTCACACACATACACACACACACACACACACACACACACACACACATACACAGGTACACACACACAGACGCACACCGCACTTTCTACCTGCACTAAACACACACACACACACACACACACACACACACACACACACACACACACACACACACACGCACGCACACACGCACACAAAACACATACAAACACACACACACACATACTGCTGCTGGTGTATTTAATAAAAACCTTTTTTTAATTATTTATTTCTTCAAATGCTACTATTACTATGTCAGAACGCTATAAAGGACTTTTAGAAAAAAGAACAACAAAATACCTCCTCTTAATGTATGTTCTCTACAAGTCTTCTGTTGTCCAGTCTTGCACTTTAAATGTCTGTATGAGCAATGTCTACGTCCATACTGTCTATGTCCATGTATGAGTACTGTCTATGTCTATACTGTCTATGTCCTTACCTAGATTAGTCTATGTCTGCATGGGAGAGCAAGAAACGCAATTTCAAATTCTTTGTATGACCAGTGCATGTAAAGAAATTGACAATAAACTTGACTTGACTTGACTTGACTTGACTTGATAATTTCTCATGAAGTAGGCCCTAGCCCAGCGGTGCCCAACCAGTCGATCGCGAGCTACCAGTCGATCTCGAGGGGAGTGGCAGTCGATCGCGAGACATGTAGGCCTAATGTGACGAGGAAAATACTGTCATTCAAAAGTAGGCTATGTAGCAAGCTGCTGGTACTACTGTCTTGGTTAGATACTTAGTCCCACTGTAACACAGAATGAGGGGAAAGCATTAGGAAGTGACCGTTAGGGTATTGCAGTTGATTCATGTGTGCACACATAACATCGGGTCAGTAACAGAACATGTGCGCAACGATGCGTTATGACGCGGCGATGTGCGAGAGTCTTCGTCCAAATCGCTAGTAGTATGCATCATCGTCATTCGCTAACTGCGTTTACATCGCGTGCCGCGTGTAAGGGAAATGTTAGTTGCTCACATGGATGGAATTCACTTCAATTTGTGCTGTTTCTTGCTCCAGTTGTGGACAAAACGATTGGCCAAACTCACAATAGAAAGCCTTTGCTGTGCTACTGTCCCAGAGAGCTGGGAAAAAAAACCCCTCACCCTTAACAGGGGTGTTAACCAATCCAATGAGCTCTCTCTCTCATAGTAAAGTGAACTTAACTAGCCTACTATTTACCCATAACAAATGGTGAATTTCTGAGCCCTTTTTAATTTGTACCACTGAAGGCATGATAATGCTTCATCATATGTGCCTACATATGCCTTTTATATACCAAATGTTTATCATTTTGTGTATCAATTTGTTTCAGTTGTTTCAGACTTGTGTATGTCTGAAATTATCTCTGCATACTATCAGTGCTGCAATTGCTTTGTAAACATAGGCTATTCAACACACTTTAAAAACACACTGAAAAGATACGGCCATAGTAGCCTACTAAAAACATTTTGTTCATAATAATGGTGATTAATAAATGGTGGTGTTGTAGTATGGCATGTATGGTATGGTAATGGTATGATAATAATGGTGATCTTAAATTTTCATACCGACGTCCTTAAATTTGACTTGGTAGATCACGGCAGACCATCAACTTCAAAAGTAGATCTCGGTTAAAAAAAGGTTGGGCACCCCTGTCCTAGGCTAATTGAATGTTCAGTTGTTGAACCTCTCACATGAAAGTATATGGCCCAATCAGGTTTTTTGACCCTACCACGAAAATCATGATCATTGCACAAATAAAGAATGGTCTAATCTTTCCAATCACTTTTAAAATCTAACCGAGGGTGCTCCATTTGTGCAAAACGAAATATTGACTCATAAAACAATAGGCCTACAGTCCAGAAACTCAAGGCTGAGAAACGAATGAGCAGGCACAGTGGGGGTTTGGGGGGATGTGATATTGGTAAGCAAGAATTATGTAATCAAGCCAATGGGGGTCTCCCCGACGAGATTTTTTTCATATTGCATCCATCACGCACTTGAAAATACAATCCAAATGTTGCCTAATATCGCAGCAAACACGAATAGGCTACTGTAGCGACCAAGGATCACTGAACAAGTTAACAACCACCTACGTTAATCCGTGGTTGACAACTGTGTCAATTATAGGGGACCAATATCCCGGTGTCCTTACCTTGCGTTATCTTGACCGCAGAATGTATCCCAGAATGTATCCCAACCTCTGACTGTAATCTACGCGTTTCCACAATCATAGTCCCAAATTCCAAGGTGTAATCCACATATAGTAATAGCAAGAAAGGCTATTGTTCATTCGTTTCTTCTTGTGTTTGTCCACATCCAAAACAGTTCCGTGTCGGGGAAAGGCGCGTTATTGAACAATCGACGTTTACCCAGTGCTTGTTACAGCACGTGGATTAATACTTCACAGACGTTTTTGTAAACACAATAGCCTACACTGTAGCCTAAATGAAGCACCTTGCTGTCTGTGCGATGTCAACTGGCCTGGGACAGTTTGGTGGTTTGGCAGTAGGCTACAGAGAGAAATGTGTCGTCTTCAAAATTGACTTTTATTATAAAAGCAACTGTCTTGAGCCAAAAATGTACAGTGTTGGGAATAACGGCGTTTAAATAAACGGCGTTACTAACGCCGTTACATTTTTCAGTAACGGGTAATCTAACTAATTATTCTTACTGTCAGTATAACGCCGTTACAATTTCATACACTCCGTTACTGCACGTTACTGTTTTAGGGTAGCCCATGCGTCGTCACCGTGCGTTCTATTACCAAAACCTCTCCATACGGTCATATGGCCACTTTCGCCGCTGCCATTCACCCAGTAGAAGTCAGAAAGAGGGACAGAATGAGTGTGAGTGTGCTGCTTGGTGAACAGTGTTTGTCTGATCCCAGGATTATTGCGTTTGCGTCCGGATAGGTGGCTACCCGCATCACCAGGGGCTGAATGGAGGGAGCGCAAGCTAACATTACCAGACCCACTTCTCTCACCCCTAATTCCTCCACCAATACCTGTATAGACACTACGACTGCATTCGCCACTACCACCAAGTCACCGAGTGAGTTTAATGTGTGTGTGTGCTAAGAGAACACCTTTGCTTCGCATGTAGGCATCATTGCATTCGGAGGTTTCACCGCGGTAAATAAAGAGTGCTCGTCCGATCATTATCCTCCTCGCGAGATAAAAACGGTCCTTCAGAGTCAGAATAGGTAAATAACATGCTCAGAACTTCATCATGATTCAACTTCTCACTAACCACGATGAAATAGCTCGCTGATAACAACACAAACTCAACTCGCACGCTTCGAGAGAAAGACGCAAAGTGGCTACTTCCGCATTTTGTGGTCGCGTCTTTTAGGCTACTGCTTCACGACTCTGTGAACTACAAAATGACGTAATCGTAGTCTTGTTTGAAAGGGTAGCATTTAGTAATAATTAAAATGTAAATACTACATTTAGTAGTAATTTAAAGTTGGATTTAACATGCACATTTTCAGTTGAATTTAAATAAGCCTATTAAAATGTGTTATTTTCTTTTATAAAAAATATATATATTTTGTCCATCCAGTGGCTTTGGTTTATTATGTTGCAATAAATTGTTGTTTGTAACGTCACATGTCTTTACCGTCCTTCTCTATGTGGTTTATGAAACATGGTCGGGGGGCGAGTAACGCAATAGTTACTTTTACTGGTAACTAGTTACTTTGATACCGGAGTAACCCAGGAAGTAACTCAGTTACTTTTTTGGAGAAGTAACTAGTAACTAGTAACTAGTTACTTTTTCAAAGTAACTTGCCCAACACTGAAAATGTAGAGCGTAATGTAGGCTAAACTGGCGTCTGCGCAACATCCAGTGAGAGATTATGTCGCTTGATTTCCAGTTTGTATTTGCGCTGGATTTTGACGCTTGAACCAATTGGAAGGGGGGCCCCCTCCAGATGGGGGTACTTTGACTGACTAAATTGTCGTTGCGCTGTTTGGCAATTGACATTTTCACGCTGTCGCTGATGCAAACCTATTGGGAGGGGGGCCCCCTCGAGCAGGGGGTATTAGAGAGGCGCTGTTGCTTCCCTCGCAGCAGAGCCCTTCATACAGATGTAAAGCTATTTAAAATCGTCATTGCTGTTGAGTACATAACCTGTCGTCCTTGGGGGCCCCACCTACTTGGGGGCCCTAGGCCAGTGGTTCCCAACCTATGGGTCGGGACCCACCTAATGGGTCGCCAAAGATCCACAGGGGGTCGCGGAGCCCTCTTGATTTTAAGGGGTTTCATTTTAAATATATATAGCCCATGTTGAATAAAAGACAAAGCATTTAACCAATAAATGCGTAGAAGCAACAAATTGTAAGTGCTACATTAAACATTTATTCTATATTTGACCAAAGACGAATTGAGGAATAAAATAACTAAAATTAGTTTTCGCAGGAAACAGAGGGCATCTTGTGACTCCGTCTTGTGCGGGCGCTCGCGTGGTTGGGTCACCAAAGCTTACAATAGTAAAAACATGGGTCCCTTAAGAAAAAGGTTGGGAACCACTGCCCTAGGCAACTGCCTACATTGCTTACCTTAAAGCAACGGGCCTGAGTGAGGGTCATGGTAACGTTAGCCGAATTCTTAAAACATCAACAGGGATTAAAGCAAAAAAAAGTAATCTGACTGAACTTTTTTACCGGTTAGGCACCCGATCGAGTATCACTCCGTAACCCAACGAAAACCAATGTAGCCAGGCTCTGCCCTCATAACAAAACATTCACTGGTTTTATGCAAGGAATGCAGCACTAGGCATAGGCAGACAGGGCAGTCGCCTAGAGCAGAATAGGCCTATGTCTTGAGGGCGCCAGTAATACCAAAAAGTGCCAAAAAATCAGAACTTCAACCAACATAAAACTTTACACTTCACATTAACAATGAATATTCATTATACACTCAGTAGGCCTATATACACACTCAGTATGAATGTACCTGTAGGTACTAGATCAGATGTGCTCAATCAGATGTAGGCCTACAATGCTATGTTTACAGATGCCAATTTCTAAAAACAAAAAAAGGAAAGAGGGAAAGGGGGCAGGCCTAGGCCACCAGATTGACTAGAACTGGCCGAGAATGGAGAGATAATGGATACTATATCAGACTGCAAACACTGAACTGCAATTTGGGGCATGTTTTGGTTATTTCCACTTATTTCTACCCATTGTTTATTAATTGTTCACAACATTATGCAGAATGGATTCACAATGAGTGTTGCTTCAAAGTGGTCTAGCTGATATCACAGAATTATTGACTTGGAATTGCAATGCTTGATACAGTGATCCCATTATGTTTTTTTTGTAGTAGTAAGCTTAGTAGTAGTAGGCTTTATTTTGTCTTTCACATCAGAATGGGCAAACACTGTTCTGGTGAAAGCACTGGTGCGCATTGCTTGCAGTTGTATTTCTGACATTAAAAAAACAATGCACTTAGCAGAGGGAGAAAACTAGTTGCTGGTTATTTGTATGTTTTTCACTATTCATCCTGTTACAAATAACTTGTTGGCGTTTACAAACAGGGTGCGGTAGTCTACCTCTTGTGTTCTACCGTTTTGAAAACCTATGGCTACCGGTACTTTTTTTTGCTTCTCGATGTGCGGTGCCAGGCACACGCTTACCATTGATTTAAAACACGTCCCCGATTCCTACACGCACTCGTGTTCTCTCCTACAAGCTGACACGACGCAAGCAGACACGACACAGTCACAGCCATACGTCTATCGTTTAACAAAAGTAACAGTTTCCCAAGCTTGTCGCGCAACTTTCTCGAATCAAGACAAATCACCCACCTATCAGTCCTGAGTGCGCAGATAACTGAACTCAAACGAAGCGTCCGAGAAGATGGGCACAGACGTTGAGCCACTCAAAAACAAGCACACACACAACTGTTGCTGCACACTATTCCAGTTAGCAAAAATAGTATCACACAGTAGCCTACAACAAGCCTTGAAAGTGAAACAAACACAAAAACGGCATTTATTGACTATGAGTCCACCCATCAGAAAACTGCTTCCCAGAACAAGACGTGGCATAAAATATTGGCTCTGCCAGGGATAGCCTCCGTGACCCCTGTAAAATGCAACCCATTTTAACTTATTTCTTAAATATATATCGGCAACAACAAAGTTACTATGCTATGATTACAGATAAGACTGTAAATTGTCCGTTGTCAGAAAGACAACTAGAGCTAGTTCTACACGTAGCCAGTCAAACGCGCTAAACTTTGAGGATGAAACGCATGGTATTACGCATGGTATATCCTAGCTAGCTGCCAATGATAGCCATCCCATTGGGGCTATGAATAATGTTAGTAAAAGCCACAATGCTTAAAAGGAGAACCTTTCATGAAAAGGACATCATGCGCAGTCGAAGTAAACAATTCTTTTTTTCTAACTATCTGCCACGGCAGGTGCAATGATAATGGAAACATGTGTCCTACCTTCTTCCAGCTATGCATTCCATGCATATGCATTATTAGCCCATATTGGAATATCAGTCCAACTTGTTTAATGATTGTCATTGCACTTTAAAGACATAGTATTACACTTATTTTCTTTTCTGCCACTAGCAACAATGTTGACTAATTGTTTTTTTTAATCTCTCGCACTGCGCCACAACCGAATTGTTGACCGTTCGTGTACTTTTTTTTTTTGAACACGGAAGAACAGGGGATGACGCAAAACTACTGAGTGAATCTGTTGTATGACACCACCGGTGGTGGAGTGTATAACTAAATCCGTACACCAAACACACCTCTCGTCCCCTTCTCATGACCAGGAGTGCTCTCGATTTGAGTTCAGTTGGAAAGTAAAAATTGTAAATTAATTGACATGAATTATAAGGACGGAAATCCGTCCAAACGAAAATCCAGTTGACGGAAATCCGTCATAGCGACGGAAAACTTTAATCCCTGCATCAGTCACTGAATGGCCCCGATCTGGAGGCATTTCGGATTTGAGGAAATAATAGGAACCAATGCCATGGACAAAAGTAAAACAAATCTGCAAAATAGGTGGAATTGAGGTGAAGCACTGAGGTAATACAACCAACCTAAATAATAATCTGCTGCAGCATCACGTTGACGCTACCAGCTAATTGCATACGTTCTCAGAAAATAATTGAGGCGATTGCGCGCTTCATTTGCAAAGGCATGCGGCCATATTCCGTCATCGAAACAACGGCTTCAGACAATAGATGAAAGGGTTATGCATCTATCACAAGTAAAACATCTGTCCGCAAAATTATAGAGCCATGATTTAGCAAACTTTCAGAACCTGAAGTCTGAGCTGGAACCGCAAGGGGAAGCCACTTGACATCTGTCTGTCACATTTGCCCGATGCTTTCTGGACTTTTCTTTGCTCAAGCCAGTCGTTGCATTCTCATTTTAGGGAAGATGCCGAGGTTGATTCACTGGCAATGAAAATGGCAATAATGTTTCAGCTGAACTCTCGTGGAGTGAAAGATGAGATTTTGAAGCTACAAGCCGACACTGAACTAAAGTCTAGAGCTCATGGACAGTTCTGGAACTTTCTCACAGAAATATAGTACCCCAACATGAGAGAGTGTGCCATCCCATTGACTGCAGTAACTGCCAAAAATCCCTGAGTCCGTTTATGGTCCCAGTTAGAGCTGGGAATGAGCCGTAGATGACCCTCGAGACATTGGTTCCCCACACCTGATTAAATCGTGGGCCGGTCTGCAAGGGAAAATGAAACAAACATTACCTACATAGCGCTACAGACGTCCCCTCTGCTGCACCTCCCATAAGGAGGACGGCCATGTGGAGTAGAGTGCCGGCGAAAATGAATTTAAGAACCAGTGGGAATTTAATTCAAGTGTAATGTCATGGAATAATGTGCTGATCTGATCCATGTACATTTTCCACATTTTCCTTCTAGTCAATTATAGATCCGGATGCCCCTGCACCTGGCCCTGACCCTCCATGCTCCATCCTCCTCTTCCTCCTCTTCTCCTCCCCAGAAGAGAGCGAAGATGACTGACTCTACTGGAGNTCTTCAAGGAAGAGGCATTGAAGGAGGAGAGGCGCTATGAGGAAGCTGAGGCCAAGACGGACCGCTTCTTGACCTTGTTTGAGAAGCTCAATGAGAAGCTGTGACTTCGTTCAATTTAATATTGTACATTTTCGTTCCAGTCGATTATAGATTTGGATGCCCCTATGAGGCGCCGCCTAGCCAATATGTCAGGAATTGCATACACATCACCGCTAAAAGCTTGCACGTACCTTACTTTTCCTCGCACATCACCGCTAAAAGCTTGCACGTACCTTACTTTTCCTCGCACATCACCGCTAAAAGCTTGCACGTACATTACTTTTCCTCGCACATGCACCCGAAAGGTTTGCACGTACACTGTTATTTGCTTGCACTCGAACAGGAAAACGTTGTGCATACGCCACATTTTCATGCACGCAGTAACAAAAATCTCACACACAAACTACTTTGACCTCGCACACACACCACTTTTGCCTCTCACACATACACACATTACACTCATACGCACAATACTTTTATTTGCACATGCACGCCAAACGCTCACACATAATTAGACTTTACTTCGCACATATCCCACTTTTCTATGCACATACACCCTTAAAGCTCGCACACATACCAGTGTTACTACGCACATGCTTGACTTTTCCCTCACGCACATACCACTTTTTTCTTACACATCACTACCATTCAAAATCGAGATTTCAGATGGTGTTTATGACAGGGAAATGGTATGTGTGCGACGACGTTAGTGTTGTGTGTCTCTGAGAAAGTGGTGTGTGTGTGTGTGTATGTAAGTTGTAGTGTGTCACACAAAAAGTGTTGTGTGTGCGAGCTAACATGTAAATTAAGGGCCGAGCTCCGCCCAGGTGCCAGCTCATTATGCAAATGCAGACCGAGTAAAGAAAACATTGAATATTCTGACCATTCTGAACGTTACCCTTCTATTATGTAAAAAATATATATATATATAAATAATAAAATGAATGGTGATACAGTTTCAGAAATAAAAATATTAGCGTCCACTCAAGAAAGGAAGTGAAAAAACAACAACTGGAAAACCAGCCCAACCCACTTTCTTTGCCTGAACGTGGGTTGCTCGCACATTTAACGGACTGACGAACGGACTTCGAAATGGCTGCGCATACCAGGGACAGGGACGCCATGTTAAATCAGGCTATAGGGCTTTTAAACACAATTATAGATTCTCCTGGAAATTCAGGCGTTAACATCCAGGCAGGTGTTAACAATTTAGCTCGTTCTAATAATTCGACACCAACACCATCAGCAGACTCGGTCCAAGATGAGGTCAATGAATGGTAGTGATGTGTAAGAAAAAAGTGGTATGTGCGTGAGGGAAAAGTCAAGCATGTGCGTAGTAACACTGGTATGTGTGCGAGCTTTAAGGGTGTATGTGCATAGAAAAGTGGGATATGTGCGAAGTAAAGTCTAATTATGTGTGAGCGTTTGGCGTGCATGTGCAAATAAAAGTATTGTGCGTATGAGTGTAATGTGTGTATGTGTGAGAGGCAAAAGTGGTGTGTGTGCGAGGTCAAAGTAGTTTGTGTGTGAGATTTTTGTTACTGCGTGCATGAAAATGTGGCGTATGCACAACGTTTTCCTGTTCGTGTGCAAGCAAATAACCCTTTCGGGTGCATGTGCGAGGAAAAGTAATGTACGTGCAAGCTTTTAGCGGTGATGTGTATGCAATTCCTGACATACGTGCAAGCGTTTAGCGGTGATGTGTGTGCAATTCCTGACATATTGGCTAGGCGGCGCCTCATATGCCCCTGCACTTGGCCCCGACCCTCCAGGCTCCACCTCTGCCCTATCTCATACCTCCACTTCCTCTGCCACCCCTTCTTCTCCTCCCCAGAAGAGAGCGAAGAAGACTGACGTTAGCTCTCTACTGGAGTTCTTCAAGGAAGAGGCATTTTTAAGGAGGAGAGGCGCCACAAACAAGTGGAGGCCAAGACGGACCGCTTCTTGACCTTGTTTGAGAAGCTCAATGAGAAGCTGTAACTTATTTCAATTTAATATTGTACATTAATGTGCCCGCTGCTGCACCCCCCAACCTGCCCACTGCTGTGCCCATGTGGAGTAGAGTGCCGTCGAAAATGTTGGAGCGGCGACAGGAGATCTAGTGGTTGAAATAATGGGACGTGACTCCCCAGCTGTCACGGGTGGGATACCTGGTGGGGGTGAGAACAGTGGTCAAGTGGAAAGGTGAATGAAATTATTGTTCTTATGAAACCTATTGAAAGTCACTTAACATCAGCCAAATCTTCTCCAAACTTGGGGAGGAGTGTGAGTGTTGCATTTTACAGGAACAGCATGTAGAGGAAGACCATCAGGGTGAGGCTGTAAATGATTGCCCACTGTGTCAGGTGGCAAAACCACCACACTCAAGCCATTGAAACACAAACACATTGAAACAGCTAATTTTACAGGATTTTACAAGGACGGGCTGGTGGATATGTCAGTTCGAAGTGTGGACATGCAGAAGGTGTTGATGCTGCCACGCATGCCAGGCGTAAAGTCTGCAGTATTCACACGCCGCATTTCTGCCTACCATGAGACTTTCGCGTCTGTGGGGCAGAAAAGGCAACGGAAGGCAATTTCAGTGGTATGGGGGTTGCGGACCGGGGTGCCAAGGAGGTGGCGTGCGCATATGTAGCTGCCCTGGAGAAGGGATGTGCTTGCTGTTAGTAGCAATTAACATATTTAATAATACTCCCCATCTTTCAAATACATCTCTTAGGCCATGTAGAAACGAGAATAGGATGGCAATTTAAAATTGATGTCAGCCATATTGAAGGAGAAAATGGCCAAAAAGAGGAGAAGGCCCCTCATGCCGAAATCTGTGAGCTGGCTTTCTGATTTTATCTAGAGAAAATGTTAAACAATAATGGAAACGGCTAACTCAAGCAAACGAGTGTGTGTGTGCGCGTGTGTGTGTGTGTGTGTGTGTGTGTGTGTGTGTGTGTGTGTTTCTCCACAGGCCTCACTTCACCTCACTGCTCCACCCCCCCCCCCCCAAAAGGTCCCCTTCCCAAGGCATACAAAGTTGCAGTGATGCAGCATCTGTGGTAAGATTCCTTGTGTGCGTGAGCAATATCCTGTGATAACTGAAATAAGTTTCCTAACAGTCAGGTAAGTGTAGTGTAATGTACGTGACCTCTGTATTTTATTACAGAACACCATATCACCCTTCCCAAAAGGGAGGCCCCTGAACCGCCAATCAGCAACATCCGTGGTAAGCTTCGGTGTGTGTGTCAGTGTTGCCAGATTTTCTACGACAAATAAGCGACTGACGTCCTGAAAACAAGCCCAAAAGAAGCGACTGACGGGCGTAGTGAAAACAAGCCCAAAATAAGCAACCGAAAGGGTGGGTCGTCAGTCGCGTGCCTAGTCAGGGAAGACCTTGCTCTTTGCGGGGGTCTGCGTGGCAGCTAAAATCCCCTCAAGTGACCACAGAAAGTGGAAGTTAACAATGCTGTAGTAGGGTCACTTGTAAGGATGAGTGAGAAAAAACGAAATGCCATTGAGAAACACATTAAAATCACCGCCAGAGCAGAAGAAAACAGCAAGCCCAACCCTGAAAAGAACAAGCCCAAAAAAACCGCAACCCGCGACTTTACAAAATTCAAAGCGACTGCTCAAAAAAAGAAGGTCACTTATAATAAGCGGACTTGGCAACACTGGTGTGTGTGTGTGTGTGTGGTTTCAAAAAGTAATTGTACCTTCATTTACTGTACTGTTTTTTGCTTATAGATGAGATGAGGTCTGATGATGAGGTAAATCTGTGGCAAGATTCCTTGTGTGTGTGAACAATATCCTGTGATAACTGAAATAAGTTTCCTAAAGGGCCGTACACACACGTCGCTGCTAGTTACTCGCTCAGCGGATGAAGTCAATAGAATGTCTACGTGTTCCACCGAGTCTCGCTGGCGAGTAGGCGAGGAGAGTACAAGCGATGCGATGTGGGCGGGTTCCGAGAAACTTATTTTATCTTCGAGCGACGCGAGTTAAGCGAGTAACCAATTGGAATGCAGAATACAGATTATTGACAGGTGACGTTGCCCCTGTGGTGTTCTGACCACCCAACTTCTGCACGCCATAACACTTTGGTTTAAAGTGTTGAGGAAAATACATCCAATACAGTTTACACCATCATGGCTCATATGCATGGTTGTGCACAGCACACGATCAACGTTAAACAGCGTAGCGTTAGGTCTACATTTTGTTTCGTACGGACGTTATTGGCGCGGACAGCGGGAACCATGACAACCAGTAAACAAAATCACCCAGAGCGAGTGGTGAGTAGGCGAGTGAGCAAGTAGCGAGTAAATAGCAGCGACGTGTGTGTACGGCCCTTTAGAGTCTGGCAAGTGCAGTGTAAGGTAAGTGACCTTTGTGTATTTCATCACTTGCTCACAAGAACAAGAAGAAGAACTGGTGCCTGATGTCCTCTCTGGTGATCTTGCTTAACTCCTCAAGAATTGCTGCAGAGGACATCAAGATCAAATTCTTTGAGGCACGAACATCCGTTTCCGTTCAGAGAAGTAGATGTGTGCACATCCCACCCGATGGGCCAGGTGCAGGACAATGAGAGTAAATCCAAGTGAAAAGAGAAGTCCGCGACACTGCTTGTCTATTTATTATTTAATCGAGCAACGTTTCGACCTTCAGGTCTGAACAGGAACAGTTTCCACCAGGAGGTGGAGCAAGAGCTGCGGCGTAGGGCAGGTGGGGTGTATGACTTTGATGATTTCCTGTCGGTAATCTCCAAATTCAACTCTTTTTTATTTGCTATTTAACCTACAGAGAGTGCCTGCAACCACATGGCATCCCTGAAGAAAGCTCTGTATGAAACACAGAGACAGGTGGAGATGGTGGCGAACACCTACAGTGGCACCCCATTGTACACCCCACCCCACCCCAGAATGAGGAAGAGGAGGAGGAGGGAGATTACTTTTATTTAGATAGCAGTGAGGAGGAGGAGGACATAGAGTAAGGGCACTAAAATTCTCTCTCTCTCTGTTTTCACTGAAAAAAATAGATAATAATCTTTCAAAGATTGATGGAGATTGTTTTTGATTTTTGCAGTCCGGTCAGGTGTATGTAAATTTAGAAAGTTTGAGCATGACATCTAAGCGCTCATTACTATAAGTGCGTGAAATGTACCTAGCAACGCAAAATGGTAGATAAACAAATGCGTGGATACCCAATCCTGCCTTCCCAAAAGCGGTAGGACACTGAGCTGCTCACCAGTAAACGAGGTAAATAAATGTCATAATTTGTTGATTTTGTAGTGGGGTAAAAGTGGTGCTTTCTATAGATTTTAGACTGCATGGCGGTGGGGTGGGGGTGTTTTGAAGCTCATTTGAGATGGCTACTGGCTAGTAAGAACATCCTATGGATATTAGACCTACTTGGATATTATCTAATTAAGAAGATTTCAATCGCCGGTAATTGCGAACTCACTTATTGTGCAGGATACTCCGTTTCTGGCCAGTCTGGCAGTAGCCGTTGGGGGCTCCCCCCCTGACTCTAGGCAGTGATTTCACACCTCTGACACCCATCGCCAGGACTTCTACCCCCTGGCGGACACGGCCCAACAAACCTCATCTCTGGATCTCTCCAGGGATTCCCCCATCATTAGTATGGTCGGGGGTACACCTTTTAACACACCCAAAAAGGCCACGCGCAAAACAAAACACTGCCACTCCCTTACAACCTTAGAGTCACCTCCACCGAATCCCCGTAAAAAAAAAAAACGGTTACGCAACGATAAGGAAATCACTGCAACGTCAAGCATGTAATCTGCTGGGTAGACAACTGCAGTGCGCAAAACAAGAACTGGTTAGTAATATGTCGTTCACGAACGAACCGTTCGTTTTGAACGAGTCCAATGAGCATTTTAATCTGCGCAAAGGGGCACCACTTTATCTCTTAATGTGATATCTTAATATTACCAGAGTTTTTACACATACCGGGTATTAAGTTCATAACTTAGAAGAGCGCAGCAGTTCACATAGTCCACAGTTCACAGCTCTGAACGAGCTGAGCTCTCGTTCCTGAACGAGGAGCCAGTGAACTGCAGCCAATGGTTTCCATGACCACGAATACACAACTTAACGTGGCAGAGACAAAGGCATACTTCTAGTTGGAAATGCCACTTGTAAATTATATTTTATTCTTTTTTTAATGGGTGATACTGTTCAATACATAAAATTAATCTGCAAAATAGGTTTCAGGTGATATGTTTAGACACGAGGAGCACCTTAGATCTACACAGCACAGCGAGAACGAACTGTATTGAGCCCGCGAACGAGAGACCAGCCTGGGCGCATAGCAACAGTCTCCATGACCACGAATAAACAACTTAACGTGGCAGAGACGAAGGCATACTTTTTGGTTAAAAACAGCTTGTAATTGGGCTTTTTTAAATGTGTGCTGCTGTTAAATAAATAATATAACTAGGCAAAATGAGTTATGTTTGGACATGAGAAGCACACAGGCGAAGTATGAATGCCCCCCTCCTCCTCTCGTTCACTGAACTAGTTCGCTCGTCATTCACCCCTTGCTCTCCTGCATTGTGGCGTGACGTAATCAAAATGAACGACTGAACAAACTGTGAACGAACGAATTCCTCAGCAGAACTGAACGAAGAGAACGAACTGGCGCGAAAGAATCGCCATGCCCTTCACTAGAACTGGTGCCTACTGTCCTCTCTGGTGATCCTGCTAAACTCCTCAAGAATTGCTGCAGAGGACATCACCATCAAATTCTTTGAGGCGGGTCACACATTCATGAGCACGAACAGTTTCCACCAGGAGGTGGAGCAAGAGCTGCGGCGTAGGGCAGGTGGGGTGTATGACTTTGATGATTTCCTGTCGGTAATCTCCAAATTCAACTCTTTTTTATTTGCTATTTAACCTACAGAAAGTGCCTGCAACCACATGCCAACCTTAAAGGAAACTCTCTATAAAACACAGAGACGGGTGGAGATGGTGACGAAGACCTACAGTGGCACCCCATTGTACACCCCACCCCAGAATGAGGAAGAGGAGGAGGAGGGAGATTACTTTTATTTAGATAGCAGTGAGGAGGAGGAGGACATAGAGTAAGGGCACTAAAATTCTCTCTCTCTCTGTTTTCACTGAAAAAAATAGATAATAATCTTTCAAAGATTGATGGAGATTGTTTTTGATTTTTGCAGTCCGGTCAGGTGTATGTAAATTTAGAAAGTTTGAGCATGACATCTAAGCGCTCATTACTAGTGGGCAGGATACTCCGTTTCTGGCCAGTCTGGCAGTAGCCGTTGGGGGCTCCTGCCCCCCCCCCCCCCCCCCAAGATTGCCATTCTGCAGTGAAAACAAAGATGCTGCCAAGGCTGGCTAACCTGAAGGTGGTGCAGATTCGGACGGGTTCCAGATCCATGTATGTGAAGAGGTCACATGGGGAGGAGGATTTCATTGAAATGGATATCCTCCAAAAAAAAAGTTTAATCTATGTAGTCCCTCAATGCTGAGGCCACATGACGTAGGTGGGAAAATGGGATTCTCAAGTATCTAGCTCCCCGTATGCTACTAGGAGGCTTTTCTGGTCATCACTTCTAGTCAGGAATGCCACTGCCACCAGTGACAGTGAGCAATGAGGTTTATCTCTCTCGCGTGCCATGGCTCTCTTGTTGCGCCATGTTTTATTTCTTCTGATGTGGCAGGACAGCCCGCAATGAGGACGTGGGGTGGTTAAAAGCCTATCAGATACATTGGTGTCAGAAGTCCGGGTTCCCCACTCCCTCGTGCGTCTTCTAGAATTTTGTGTGTGCCAATCAGTTTTGGGGTGGGTTTTGATTGGGGTGAGGTGTCCGGGCGGGAATAGTTGAGACCGATATCGATTAGGGGGCGGGGTCAATAACGTTGATTAATTTTAAGCAAAGCTGAGGAGAACTTGACTAAGGGCAGATGTATGACCGTGTGAGTGCAAGTTTATTTATTGTTTAGTGTAATGTTTATTGTTTTCCTGGGGGACACCTCCTTTTGCCCGTTTTACTCTGTAATAGAGCAGGGAATTAAAAAGAAACCGATAACTGTAGCTGCTGCCTCCGTCATCCCTTTGAAGTGGTTAACGCTCGGCGCTACATTGGTATTGCTACATAAGATATTTCGAATATCATCATCTCTTTCTTACAGTGTTGCCAAAAAAAAAAATCAATATCACTATTAGTTCGCTGACGTTACGTATGATGTCACAGCGTCACACACGGCACGCTGATCTACAGAAAACGTGCCCACGTTCCTTTGTCCACAGCACAAATGGGCAGTGCTAGCTACATTTTGAGATTAGCGGTAATCTGCAGCCCAGTGTTTACAGTGGGAAGGGCTTCAGATGTCGGCGCAAAGTCACAATGACTTCTGTCTTTGAACATCTTTGGTCACTGAAAATGTGTTTTAAAAAGTCGCCAGATGCACCAAAAACTCGCGAAAGGTGCTGGATACGTTTTACTTTAATCTCCAGGGACGTCTAAAAGTCGCTAAATCGGCAACACTGGGCACATAGTTGTAAGGGTTTCTGTTAAGCCGGGTATACACTGTGCGATGGTGAAACAAAGCGTAAACAGAGCCGTAGTGCATCATGTGTCGCTTCTGTCTCTACCCGCCGCTGAAAATGTGTGGTGTCGTGGGGAGGGAGACTGATTTGCCAGACAAGGGAAATAGTCGCTAGATCCGGCTAGATTGAGCCTGAAAAATCGCTAGATGATTTTTTTGTCGCCAGAGGTGGCCAAAAGTCGCTAAATTGACAACACTGTTCCCGGGGCTGCAGAGGAGGGAACATGCGCACCTGAGGTGGAGAGGAGGATGCGATCAAGAGTGAATCGCACGGCCCTATTAATTTGTGCATGTGTAGTGTCAAATTGGGTCGTCTCACTGCGGCACGACCAGGATTTCAAACCGTTTTGATTTCCTTGTGACACCGCGATTGCACAATCGTGAGGCGAAATCGCTTGTCGTTGCCCCATGTACACTGCGCGATGTGAGCCTCACGATTGACCTGCGATCGATCAAAAAATCGGCCCGAGTGCCAAATCTGGGCAATACTCGCACAGTGTAAGCCCAGCTTAAATTGATGTGGTATAGAGTGTTGCAAGATTTGGAGGGTTCCTTCATTGCTGTTGCAGCTGTAGCAGAGAGTACAGAAAGTAGCTGCCCTCATCAACTGTGTTGCCAGATTGGGTTATTTGGGATGAGCGTCTGCGGGTATAAACGGGAAAAATTGGTAATTTGGCGTTTTCTCCCCCCCAGAAGTTTTGCGCCCATAGAATTCAATGTAATTTGTTGAATTTGGGCGGAATTTAGTGCATTTTGGCGGTTTTTGAGAACCTTTTCGGTGGTATTTGATCGGACACATCTGGCAACACTGCTCATCAATCATCCGGAACTTTTCTGTGGTGCGCATCCACGACTGCTAGGAGGACGAGGGAGTAACTATAGTTATAATTATGAAAGAGGGAGCCGGAATTTGGATGAGTCTGCATGATGACTTGCTTGCGATTGATAACACCTTAAAGGGACACTGTGCAGGAAATGGTCAAAAAAGGTACTGCAACCATGCTGCTGCTCATTGAAACTGGGCTGCCTATTGCCAAATTTGATCTTAACATGAAAGTTTACTAATTAATAAACAAATATTTTCTAGTATGGTCCAAGTACAGTCATTTTTGCAGCTAAAAATAGCTATTTTTGGAAATTCAAAATGGCAGACCATGGAGAAGATCCCCCTTTTTATGCATGAAAAGTGCAATTTTTCCAGTCATAATGAAAACTTAGAATTTGATGCTAGTATGAGCTCATTTTGTGTCGAGCGCGGGGCAGAAACTCGTCCTTGTGAAACCACTGTTGGTGTCTGCACATCAGTGCCTGTGGTCTTCATCATATTATTCTGTTTCACTCCTTTAGCAACAAGTATTCTCATGTTCAACACACACACACACACACACACACACGACAGAACCTCCCAAGGCCTGCCACACACCACACATGTGCACACACACACACGATGACAGACAACCCCCCCCCTTCCCCCTCTAGACCTGACACTGACACACACACACACAAACGGCACACACCACACAGACTCATGTGCGCGCGCGCACACACACACACGATGACAGACCCCCCCCTCTAGGCCTGACACTGACACACAGACACATAAGTGCACACACACACACACACCCGCTAGATCTCTCTCACACACACTGCAGTGAATTGGGACAAGTGCTCTCTCTCTCTCACCCCCTCTCTCTCTCACCCCCCGCACACTCTCTGTTTCCACTCCCCATCCAACTCTGTTTTTCTCTATCTGTCCTCATCTTCTCTCTTCTCTCTCTCTCTCTGATCAGCTCTGAGCTAAAAAAAAAAGAGAATTTGGATATTACAAACAAGTCAAGACCATCGCCATTTCAAAACAACACAAAGGTTTATCTCTGTTCTCTCTATCTATCTTCCTATCTATCTGAACGCTGTTTCGTCATGAGGGGAGCTGCTACCGTGGCGATATTTCTGCTTGGACCCGTCATCAACTTTTCGATTTTTGTAAGTCAAGAATTCGCTTATTGTTCTTCTTTCATTTCTTCCATCCATCCATCCATTCATTCATTCTTTCATTCTTCAAACTCCCTCTTACAGTAGATAGACTCATCTCTTTTCCATTCTGTAGATCAGTGGTTCCCAACCTATGGGTCGGGACCCAACTTATGGGTCGCCAAAGATCCACAGAGGGTTGCGGAGCCCTCTTGGGGTTAAGGGGTTTCATTTTGAATGAATGACAAATCATTTAACTAATATATGCATAGAAGCAACAAAATGTAAGTTACATTAAACATTTATTCTATATTTGACCAAAGACGAATTGAGGAATAAAATAACTAAAACTAGTTTTCGCAGGAAACAGAGGGCATCTTGTGACTCCAGCGGGCGCTCGCACGGTTGGGTCACCAAAGCTTACAATGGTAAAAACATCTGTGTTGCCAGATGTGTCTGACCAAATCCCGCCCAAAAGGCTCTCAAAAACCGCCAAAATGTGCTAAATTCCGCCCAAATTCAACAAATTACATTGACTTCTATGGGCCCAAATCGGCTTTAAAAACCGGCAAATGGCCAATTTTTCCCGTTTTTGCCCACCGACGCTTATCCCAAGTAGCCCAATCTGGGTGGGCACCCGCTCAGTCTGGCAACACTGAAAAACATGGGTCCCTGAAGAAAAAGGTTGGGAACCACTGCTGTAGATAGACAAACTGACAGACAGAAAGATAGACAAAGTGACAGACAGATACAATCCCCTCCAGAAGTTAGGGAAATGCAAGCCAACTCCTCTTGTTATTGTTGTCCACCAAAGACATTTTGAACTTCTGTTTCATACTCATCTTGTCATTGTATCCCTTGGTTGTTCTGTGAACAAATAAAAACAACAGAATTGGGCTTTCGCTGTTCCAAGACTTTTTGGCGGGAACTGTAGATAGACAGGCAGGAAGGCAAGGCAGGCAGGCAGACAAATCTCTGCTTTTCTCTCGCGTGCTCTCTCTCTCTCTCTTGCTCTCTCTCTCTCTGCTCTTGCTCTCTTTCTCTCACTCACTCAATCACACACACACACACACACACATTTAGAAGCTCTTGCACTCTCTCTCTCTCTCTCTCTCTCTCTCTCTCAATCACACACACACACACACACACACACACACACACACACACACACATTTAGAAGCTCTCACTCCCCCTCTCTCTCTCACTCACTCACACACATTTAGAAGCTAACACAGAGGATACAATGTTAGCCTTGGGCAAAGTCTAATTGAAGTTTTCACTGCAAAATGGGGACACTCACATGCGCGCGCGCACACACACGCACGTGCAAGCACACACCATACTCACACACACACACACACACACACACACGTATGCGCCATTTTGGGAGACACAAGAGATGTTGGCAGTAATTTGAAATGTGCAAAACTCTCTGGCTAAATGTCATGTAATCTCTGTTAAAGTTATTCTCCAATGGTTTGTCTTATTTCTTGAAAACAATAGTGTTGTGACATTCGCGAACGAGGCGATTCTTCTGAGCGGCTCCCAGTAGTGAACAATGGGAACCGGATCACAGCTGGGGGAGTCCCTCTGGTGGGCACTTTTTAAGATTGCTCTGGGGTCAAGCATACCGGAAGTTCTTTAGTGCCACAGTGCGCAGACTCAGGGACTTCAACTAAAACAAACCCGTCATTAAAAACAAAACAGTCATCTTTTTAGGGGTGGAAAGTAACACATAACATATAATCAGGTATTTTAATTGAGTAGTACTTTGTAGTTCTTAAGTAGCCTACTTTGGGGGAAAAATATGTGTAGGGTTACTTTATATGTGTACTTTTGTAGCCTACTAGCCTACGTTTTGAACCCAACCAGTAGACGTAATTTCGCGTTAGCAAACCGTTTGTTAACATCAGCGAAAACGCTTAAATAATGCATTGATTATATCTTTAACACAATAAACTTTGTTTTTAAAAATACGTGACCCACCTTAGCGCCAGTCCGCCTTGATCTCGGGCATGTATCCATCAAGACATGCATACCGGTAGGCCTAATACAAGGTGTGTTATGTGCTACCAGTGAGGCTACAATCCAAGCTACTATACAGAGGGGAATCACCTTGCATTAAGACCTTAACACAGTCTCTTGATTATGTTGGGATTATTTTTAACAAAATGCAAGGAGCAATGACTCAGGGTTTAATCATTGTATCAAATTCAAAGTGGGAAACGTCCTTTCCACATGAATTGTAACAATTGTTTTTTTTTAAAACAAAATGCAAGGAGAAACAACTTGATGTAATTCATTTATTTATTTCAAAAATGTATAACTTAATGTTAGGCTACATAGGTGAATTATGATTTGAAAAGTCATGCTACTAAAATAAAGGCATGCAAGGCATATATCTTGAACTTTGCAGATGTTGCATTATTCACAACTGTGTAAAACTCTTGTGTTGATTTCCAGTAGATGATGCATAGTTCCTTCCTCCCATTTTATCTCCTATTGAACTCACTGTTGCTATACTGTGTAGGCTGTAAATGTGTTACTCATAATTTGTTCTTCTCTTTATTCTCAGGTGTTAAATATTACATGGTCAGAACTAGCTACTTTTACATTACATTATATTGCACTTAGTTGACGCTTTCATTTATTCAAAGCGACTTACAGTTATTATTTTTCAGGGTATTGGTTACAGTCCCTGGAGCAATGTGGGGTTAGGTGCCTTGCTCAAGGGCACTTCAGCCATGGATGGAGATGTAGGGAGAGGTCAGGGGGGGGATTCGAACCTGCAGCTCCTAGATTGAAAGACCAACTCTCTAACCACTAGGCCACGGCTTAAGCATACATGCAACATACATGCAATAAGCTAGTTTCACGCTTCCGGGATTAGTGGGCGGGACTTAACGTTATTGTGCATTCCAACTTCCGGCAGCTGATCTACAATAACAATGGCGCAAACAAAGGCAAGATGTCACTGCTCGGTTCCTCTGTGTTCATCTAATAAACAACGCCAACCATACTTGAGGTTTCACGGATTCCCGACAGACCAAGTTGTACGAAAGATGTGGATCACTGCTATTAAGCGAGACGAAGGGGAAACCTTTAAAATAAAACAGGGAAGCACCTACGTTTGTAGCCGGCATTTCCACGAGTCAGACTACATTACAGGCAGTGATAGTGGGCTGCTAGCGCTGGATAATTTTGCGCCTGGTCGTCGCCTAAAAGTAAATTCTGTGCCCTCCCGCTTTGAGTGGAACAACTGGGGATTGCCAACCAGGGAGTCCGTTTATAAACGGGTCAATAAACGGATGGTAGACCGTGAGATTTCGCCGGACCTCCCCTCGGAGCAAACACAGCTATGGGTTGCCATGGAGGAATTATCAGCGTTGGTGGTCCGTGAACATGGCTACGGAACTGCACCAACACCAGGTAGGCCTATGACATTTTTCACTCTAAAAATGTTGCTTTACCTCCCGATGGTAGCAATTAACATTCAAGCAGTTTTTTAATATCAGAACCTATATAGGCCTACTTTCTTTTGTGTCATACAGGGTGCGCTGGATGCTGCTGCTGAACGCATACAGCAAACTAGAGCAGGAAATCGCGGGCATGAAGAAAGCAATGTCACTACTGAAAGCAGAGCTGGCCCAATTGCGATTTAATAGATTTTGCATTTCCGATAAGGACATACGATTTTATACACGGTTCACGTCATGGGGATGTTTTTTGTGACTTCTGGGAGGCCATCAAACCATCTGCCACCAGACTTGTCTATTGGTCGAAGGCGCAAAAAAAAGGCACAATCATCTGAGCCCCTTTCTCCGAGTCCATCGCGCAGACTGCCCCTTATAGATGAGTTTTTTCTTTTCTGCTGCCGAATTGCCGCTGGCCTGCCAGAGAAGGTGTTGGCCGACCTGTTTGAGGTCAGTATGTCCACTGTCTCCAGGGCTGTCATCACGTGGGCCAACTACCTCTACCTAATCCTTGGATCCCTTCCCATCTGGATGAGTAAACGGCAAATCAGAAACACCATGCCTACCAAATTTGTGCAGTTACTGTCCAAATGTCAGAGTGATCATCGACTGCACTGAGGTGCGATGCCAGTCTCCATCATCACTAACTCTTCAGTCAGAGCTGTTCTCTCCTTACAAGAACACAACAACTTTCAAGGGCTTAATTGGGGTTGCCCCATGCAGTGCGGTGACTTTTGTTTCGAGTCTTTTCACTGGCTCCATCTCTGACCGAAAGATAACAGAAAAAAGTGGTCTACTTGATCTACTCGAACCAGGGGATGGCTGCATGGCAGACAAGGGATTCACCATTGGAGAAGCTGCTGAGTGACCGTGGGGCAACACTTATCATACCTCCCTTCAAGATGACTGGTAAGTAAGCATGAAATGTCACAATGAACATCTCAGATTAAAACTGTGAACAAAAATGTAATCTATATGTGCTTTGGCTTCCCCTATATGTCTCTCCCTCACTGAATTAGCACAGTAGAACTAATTTCCCACCTCTAATTACAGATCAGTTTACAGAAGAAGATGCTCTAAAAAACACAAGCAATTGCCCGGCTTCGAATCCTTGTGGAAAGGGCAATACGCAGAGTGAAGGAATACCAGATCTGGCAAGACACCATCCCTTTGACCTTGTCTGGGACAGTTAACCAGCTGTGGACCGTTTGCTGTTTGATGTCCTTGTTCCAGGGACCACTTGAGTTAAAACATTACATTCCTGTTGAATAGGCAACGCCTTTAACTTTGTAATATAATAAACCTGTTACATTCCTGTTGAATACCCCCCCACACACACACACACCACCACCACCACCACCCCTAAAATTACTTTGTGAGATATTACCTTGAATAAAAACAGAATAACTTGTAAACTGCAATCTGTAATATGTAATGTTAAAATAGATGTGTAATGTTAGGATATACTTGCGTACTCGAACGAGGAAATCATGGAAACCTTTAGTCGTGCACTTCATTTATTCATGAATTCTTTCAATAATCATTTGGTTAATTACACTTCTTTGGGCAAAAGATAAACATTCATGAATGTACCAAAAAAGTACACGTCAACCTTCTCCTTCATCTCTCCAATCAATTCATCATCCCTCCACACTCTTTCAATGGTTAAGTCCTCCTCTGTATCCGTAATGAAATCGCACCAACTCAAGCCAGTTACTGCAAGTTGGCCTTGAACCTGCCAGTAGTACTTGTGGTTTCTTTTAAGTTTCGCCTTCCCATTAGTAATTTTTACATGTCCTGCCTGTGTGATGTTTGAAATGGCTGGGCATTTCACCTCAGCAAGGCCAAAACATGGAATTTCATTTGGGTCATATACCCTTGCATCAGGGCTAGCCCCCAGGTGAGGAGCTTGAGGGTGAATGACTAACCCACAGCGACCCACATTGACATTGCACACCTGTGCATAGTGCTCCAGCACCTGTGGCTCCCGCTCCAGCCCCCTCTTCATGGCAGGAGTCTGGCGAGTGCCCTTAAGTATTCTCAATGCCAGGGACTCACCAGAGGACACCCCTCTGACGTGGCTAACCTCATAAAATCTACTTGCTGTTACTCTCGGCTTTCGTAGAGCTTGCCATAGTGGGCACTCAGACTGTTCTCTTGTCTGCTTCTCTATGTCACTTGCCATATTATATGTAACAGTTAAAGTGTCGAAATGCAAAATTTGGATTGAGTTTTTTTCAAATTGTGGAATTTGGGTGGGAAATGTTGAGTCCTCTAAGGGCAGATTCGGGAATGCTGGTGCCTCTGGGTGCTGGATGTAATCCCCACATTTGACCACAGGAGGACACTGGTATGACAGGGGGGATCCTCGTGGCACAGGTCCGAACTTGGAGTCTACCATCGACAGCTGCGATAGGCCGTGCAGCACAGACGAGATCAGTGGTTGCGGCCTGATGTTTGTGAGCTTCTCCCCAATAGCCAGCATGTTGGGATCAGGCAGGGGTCCTGAAACAGATCAATATAAAAGGCGAAATGTTAAATTATTGACACGTCTTACAACTACTTTTGGTTTTCAAATATGATGTCAAGTGTCAACAGTGTCATATTAGTTACAGTAGTACACATTACCAGTGTATGCTTGATAGAGTGTTGATTTGCACACGCTCCTGGTGGATGGCTTTGGCTTCCTGACTACCAAGTCCTGAACCGGTTCTGCATGGATCCCCTGAGAAAGATAAGAAGCAGCCGTATCCAGTTAATTTGTTAAAATACAGTCTTTGTTAGTTAAAATAACAGATTTGTGCTAGGTATCTCCAGTCTGTTTTTTAATAATGTGTGTGCGGGTGCTTCGATTTGTCAACAGTGCCTGGTCATATTTCTTAGGGAACATTGTTAGCAAAGCAAAAAGTGGCATATAAGTCATCTGGCTGGCAAAAAGACTGACATTCTTCTCTATGTGGTACAGCTCAACACAGCTAAAACATTACCATGGTCCTAGGCCGATGCCATGCTTGAAGGGAGCTTGTGCAGGGCACAGGTGGTGGTACAGCTGTCACCTGCAGAGACAGAAGTGCAAACCAGGATTTAAAAAATGTGGTGATAGACCTCTAGGCATGGTCACTCAAATCAAACGGCAGACAGCAGCCCTGAACATACAACTTACCTTCAACATGCAGTAATGGGCCGACTGGAATAGCAAGGCCACAAGGTGGTTGCAGAGGACCTTCCCTGCTGTACAGCTGCATGATGTTCCTTGCAGTTCTGGAGCTTCAGCTTGGAAAACAATCTACATAAAATACACAGCAGTAATCCGACAGACAAGGTTAAACTAAAATAAGACAAAAAATGCACCAAATAATAAAGAAATGTAAGGATGAGCAATACAAATATAAAAACATCTTTAGAAATCTGGAACTGCCGTAAAGTAGTTAACCTCTTACACTGTTTACATGTTTAACAAACAGGATATTAAACACTTATTATTCAGACTCCTTAACTGCCTAAAATAACCTGCAAATAATGGGGCTGTTCTCGCTTCCTCATTGACCTGTAACACCTAGACCTGACAGCAACCTCCCTGTCAATGAAGTTGGAAACTGGTATGCAAAAAAAGTAAATAGCAAAATGGGAAATTAATTAATGAATCAAAAAGATTAATTCATACACTCTGTTATTGGTTTATGATGTTGAATGTATGTACTAGGACGAGTTAAAACCCACATAGACCTTGGGAGCAGGACCACATAACACAGAGGGGGAGTCAGTTTTCAAACAGGCATTCTCGCTGAACTATTATTATATTGCAATTCTCTCATAACATAACGTGACTGAGGAATGGTACAGTAGTCTACCCAGAAGGTTACAAAACCGGAGCGACAACGCTACGTAGCAACTGGTTGAAGCTGACTCCCCTCCTCGTTTACATTCTACCCAACAATCGAGCTGACTTTAAAACGTTTTTTTTATCACAATACAAGCGAAATTAACTAATTCATCCTTGTTTAAAATAAACAACGATCTTGCTTTGTTGGTTTGGCCAAATACCAATAACCCATACGAACATCTATCTGAGGTAACGCCACAAACTGACGTTAGCATAAGCTTAACCGCTTACCTTCATAGTCGTGAATGAATTTCTCAAAAAACAAGCTGTATCCCTTGTCCAGTTTGGAGCGGGGTGTTGTCGAGTGACGGTTCACCAGACGATGAACGTCTGCAAAAGACAACCTTGGCAGATTTCCCAAAAAACTTGAATAGGCGAACATTGTTTACCTCCGTATACACAGAAACGACAGTATGACAGTTCACCGGAAGTTGGAATGCACAATCGGCCAATGAGGAAGTTGCTACGTAACAAGCGTGAAAATAGCTTATACCAAATCAGATGAAGTCAAAAACATTGAGGGAAAACATGATGAGCTAATAGCGGTAAGGAGGTGGGGTGATATGTTGGCTTTCATAGGACCACAGCGCAAGTGGTGCCCTTGCCCTTAGCAGTTGAGAGTGCATGAAGGCCTGTCTGTGTAGCATCTGTGTAGCGTCCGCTGATACATTGGTGTAGCAGGAGAGGATGGTTGGTCCAACAAACTGGAAAGCAGAAGGATATTTTAATATGTGCATCACAACAACAACGTCAATGAGGTACATGAAAATGCACAGACATGATAAAGGCTTTCGACTTGATGCTGTATTTAGGCAAATGCATTTTCATGTCTACTCAGTTTCCAACAACTCTATCTATACCATCTACCACCAAAACAATGTGAGCAACCACAGCATGCATAGACCAAGTCAAAATCTACTTGATTTATGGAAAGAAGTTTGACCCCTCTGGTAGAAGAAGACAAAACACTTGGTGGCAAAGACTTTGTTTTCTTGCACAAAGGTCAGCGGTTTCTGCTAGCCTTAGCTCGACCATAATGTTAGTTACCACTTTATTGCATGATGGTGATGTGGGTGTTCAAGTTGGCATCATAGGTGTGTGTCTAGGGCAGGGGTGGGGAACCTTTTTTTCACTTCAAATTCTTGCAAGGGCCGTAAAAGTCCTCCGAGGGCCGTATTACAGCCCCTGGCAAAAAGTATGGAATCACCTGTCGTTCAGACTGCTTGGAAGATGACATGTTTTTCTTCAATGTATGTTATCACAGGTTATACAGTACGGCAAGTAAAGTAACCCTTTCATGCAGACACCATGAAAAAAATGTGCAAGATTTTTTATATATTGATTTTCTCACTCATAATGGAGCTAATATGAAGAATCTTTTGGAATTTTTCAAAAATCTCTTTTGATGTGGAAGTTATTTTACTGTCCACATATGTGGACACTGCGCATCAAAGGAGTGAAAAGTTATATAGGCCTATACTGTATTTCAAGTTCAAATTAAGCTGTTTTATTCATTTTTATGGTGTTTTATGCTATATAACAACACAATATAACACTTTAACACCATATATCACTGTAATTAACCAACAACAAAAACATATATATAAAAATAGCATTGTTTATATAGGCGGTCATAGAAAAATATGTGGGAAATTCTTATTGCATGCAAGAAGACAGCCAATGCTGGTGAACAAAAAGCTCAGTTTGATTCAGCATGTACTCTAGCTCAATCTTACATCATTTATGTTGTCCCTGTATAAAAGGTAATGTGAAATTTGCCTCCAGACACATGCGTTCTGTAGTCATTCATCAGCATTTTCAAGTATTTTCTGTAAAAAATAGTGTTAAATAGACCCCCTATTATAAATGTAAGTTAATTTACTTACTTTCCATGTTACCTTGTGTCATATTACAACATTATATGACACTTATGCATTATACATTACACTATTTAAGGAACAAAGATGAAACAAAGAGAAAAAAACTGTCAATTTAGCAATATTTACATACACAGCTATGGCAAGATTTGTGGGGAAACCTTGTTGTATGTGGAAAAAACCTTAAATTCTGATGAAGACACATCTGTATTTGATTCAGCATGGATTCTAGCTCAATCCTACATCATTTATGTTGTCCCTATATGAAAGGTAATATGAAATTTGCCTCCAGACACATGCGTTTTGTAGTCATTCATCAGCATGTTCAAGTATTTTCTGTGAAAAAATAGTGTTAAATAGACCTCCTATTATAAATGCAAGTTATTTTACTTACTTTCCATGTTACTATATGTAATATTACAACATTATATGACACTTACACATTATATATTACAGTATTTAACGAACAAAGATGAAAAAAGAGAAAAAAAAACTGTCAATTTAGCAATATTTACATACACAGCTATGGCAAGATTTGTGGGGAAACCTTGTTGCATGTGGAAAAAAAACTTCAATTCTGATGAAGACAGATCTGTATTTGATTCAGCATGTATTCTAGCTCATTCCTACATCATTTGTGTCATTTTGTGGTGAAAGAAACCCGAAATATGCCTATAGACACGTGCGTGAAACACTAATTTTAGGTAGTTTTTCTTGAATTTATTAAATTAAAAGTGTTAAAATGTGTTAAATATGTTAAAAATAATTTATTTTCACACTATAATCATTATAAATGCTCATAACATTAAGTATTTGCCCAAAATGAGCAGAATATTCTCACGGTAATCATAAATAATATGTTTATCATTAGACTCCCTTGATGCGCAACGTCCACATACGTGGACAGTAGCTTTATATTGTATAAAAACCTACCTTTATTGTAAATTTGGATTTTAACAACATAGACTTCTCAAGTGAACTGTACTAAACATCATAATATTTTTTAAAACCTGAAATTGCCCTTTGGTGTGGTTGATTTTCAGATATAAACATGCTTGTTATGGTCATAATTCACATCGGTGGATTTCTTAGATTGATGATGTCATCAAACACTTAATATTTAGTGCAAAAAGTTATAACTGCTGTTAAAGTATTGTAATGAACCTCATGGTACTTCCCATATACAATTTGGAAAAAAATAACCACTATTTACCTATCTAAAGTGGGGTTAGAATTACTGTCCACGTATGTGGACACCGTGCATGAAAGGGGTAAAGATACATTACCATCCCAAGAAAAGATTTCATCATCTCCAAGCATCCCTTCAATTGATAGAGGACGGTTAACTTCAACTTGTGCATCGATTGAAAATGTAATCCCATCATGTCCCCAGTACCTTCACCTGACATGCAGCCCCATAGGCTACTGTCAATGACTGTGGACATTTGTATGTTTTAATCAGGCAGTAATCTTCATTTTTCATAAATCTCATATTGTAAGACATGCACCAGACAGCACTCAGTGAATGTTTCTCTATGCAAAGCCCATTTGCCTCAGGTGATGGGAGATGGTTGACAGTTCCTTTTCAATGACTATTAAAGTTTATGTTGACATTTTTACAATTTTCTGTTCCGATCAGCTGAAATGATGCTTAGGGATGATGGAATCATTTCTTGAAATGAAGATGTACCTTTTCATTGAGCAAAACTTGTGAAGACCTTATGTAAGGGTTAACGTTCGGCGAGAAGGTCGCTACCGTGGAATAGCAGCACGACAGAGAGAATCTTTAGACCCCGACGCGGAGCGGAGGGGTCTTGTTCTCTCTGAAGTGCTGCTATTCCACAAAGCGACCGACTCGCCGAAAGTTAACCCGCTTATTATATGGATATACTTAAATGATTCACACATGCGGGGACATTTCTTTAGACCTATTTAATGTTAAGATTGTTGCTGCGCAAAACAAAACAGTAGGCCTACCGTTGTGGAACACCGCTAGGCAACAGCTAGGTAGGCTAGCCAGGACAACAGGTGTTGTCTATCACAGCAGCTGATTAGAGTGACAAAAGACCGGACCCCCTGCGGAGTGATATGAAACATTCGCTTTAGCCACTGACTTGTATACAAGCCAGTGGCTTTAGCAGTGAACGTCTTGTTGCCATTGACAGCGGTAGCCAGGACAACGGGTGCTGTCTATCACAGCAGCTGATTAGAGTCTTGTTGAAAAGTCGCTTTAGCAGTGAAAAGTCTTGTTGCCATTGACAGCGGTCTGTTATAGACCAACCCGTCCGTTATCGAAAAATAACAGACGTCCGAACGTTGGGGAGCCCCGTTGAAATGAATGGAGCATTCGACAGATGACGTCACAACCATATAATAATTGAGGATAAAACGCATAAGGTCAAGTGTCATGGCCTACAAATAACCTGGAACTGAAATCCCACAATATCTGCGGTGGAAGTTAAAGAAAAATGGTCAATGGCTAGGTTCCAACCTGTAAAAATGTTCTGGCACTGCAATCAGAGAAATTTGAAGCAAAATTGATGAAGGGTACCATTTTTTCCTCATCTACAGCCGTCTCCAAAAGTTTTGTCGCCTATCCATCTGTTTGGAACAACAGTTTATAACCTTACTTTCAATTAATCCATTGGCTTCAGAAGTCACTCATATGAAAGCTACAACCCTCCTGAATGAAGTTGTATGTACAAAAATAAGTTTCATGCACCAAAGAAAGATTGACCCTTTAATGAACACAGACAGGGCAGATTTTCACAAGACAAAAGTTTTGTCACCTATCGAACATAATGTGAAAATGAGCAGATAAGCCACTTCAAAACATTTCAAATATGCAGATCGGGTGTCATACTTAATCACTGAATCATTCTCACCTCTTCAAAAAAAAAAAGGTCAACTTTGGCCTTAGATGTATGTTTAGGGTCGTTGTAATCATGTTTTTCAGGATTCCATATTTTCTTCCTCAGAGCTGAGCAATTACATATTTTTTTCCCTACCCATGCTGTACAAAAGTAACTATTACTTACTAACGCATCGTTCCTATTACTATCGTGATGTCATCGGGCCACGTGTACTTAATGGTTTTGATTCCATAATTATTAATTATCAAATGAATTTTTCGGCTCTGTCATGGCCAAACAGTAGGGCACTTATGTACCATGCGGCTGACCCGGGTTCGATGCCCTGCCCGGGTGCTTTGCCGGCCCTTCCCCGTATCTCTCTCTCCACTTGCGTCCTGTCACCACCATCACTGTCCTACCATAAGTAAAGTAGAAAAAAAAAGTATATATATTTTCTACCATTGAGATTACATGGCAGAAGGTTAGAACACATACAATCATAACTAATATAATAGGATGTATAATAATAATTTTATTTATAAAGCACATTTTCATACCATAGTGTAGCTAAAAGCGCCTAGTGGTTAGTGAGGTGGAATTAAGATAAGAGGGTTGCAGTTTCGAAACCCAACCTATGATCCCGCCATCGATGGCTGAAGTGCCCTTGGGCGAAGCACCTAACCGCACATTGCTCCAGGGACTGTAACCAATACCCTATAAATAACTGTAAGTTGCTTTGGATAAAAAGCATCAACTAAGCTTAAGTGTAACGTAATGTAATAATGCACACTGCAGCTGATTTGAAAACAATTATGCAAAGACAAGTTGGCAACATGAAAAATAATGTCTGTAAAATCTAGGTAAGCGTTCAATCATATGTATAGCTTTTTTGTGAAATGGTAAGATGTACCTCTCATCTCAATGTTTATCAATAGTCCTTTCTCCATTCAATTCTGAAGCTACTTGTGCCCTATGATTTGTATGCAATAAAAAAACATTTTGTCAGTAAATAAACCATTTAATTGGATGGGGTGATGGAAAAACAAAATCCAAGTATTCCCTCTTTTTAAATTGACCCCAAAGTAAGTGGGCATAAAGGGTACATGGGCTTAAAGGGACAGTTTGGTCAATTTCAACATGCAGTTGTATTGCTCACACTACCCTTGACTTGTCAGTACCTGGTGATGCCACATTTTTCGGCTCAGCCCTTTCCGAGATATGAGCAATTCTAATGGGGGCAGCGTTTGTTTACATTTTTAAAAAATGAAACATAGGCCAACTCCAAATATTTTCCCAAAAGGTACTGCTGTTTGCTAGTTGTCTGCTGATGTTTTATAACCTTTTGGATGTTTTTGGGAATAAATAAAAATGTTTTTTGAAATGTAAACAAAGAGCTGCCCCCATTACAATGACCAGGATCTCGGAAACGGCTGAAGAAGAAGAAAAAAAAATCTCAGGCACTGACAAGTCCAGGGTAGTGTGAGCATTACAACTGCATGTTGAAATTGACCAAACTGTCCCTTTAATGGGTATGCTTACCCGTATCATATTTTGGAAGGTACATACATTTCAACGAGCAATGGGTTAAGTGTCAATTATGTTTTGTGACATTCTGTGTATATATTATTAGGAGAAAGCTTACTTTCAAAATAACATCCATGCATGTAGTGGGACCACTGGTCATTGGTCCTCCATAGCAACCTGTACATCCCCCCTCAAAGCCATCCATCACAGATATAGTCTTGAGAAAAGTCTGAATGAGAGAATGAATACAATTATTTATCAGTGGAACTATGAAGGACACCGCATGCAAGAGAGATGGAGAGCTGACAAATAAGCTTCATGATGGCCACAGTCATTAGCTTGGAGCTAAAGGCTGAATTTAACAATGCCATTGCTCTGTCCTTATATATTTTGCACATTTTAAGTAAATATACAGTTAATTAACAACACGTGCAATGTCAGCTCACTATAACACGAATGTCACGTAATACATCACCAGGCTACATGCCGGGAATATCCAACATTGCATTGAAAAGCATGTAAGTAATGTGCTATATTATGAATTAAATTCGGTAAGAAACTATCAGTGCAACTTTCTGACACTACATAGCTACTTCAACAGATGAAATGGTTAGGTAACACTCACCTCGCGCCAATTTCCATGCAAGACACCGAGATAATGAAGTTGTTGTACATGTGACACGGTGATACATATGCACGATGTTTTGACTTTACTTATGGTTGCATGGGATGCTAATAGCTCACATAGCTATCTACACGGGGCTATCACGATATAATTCCGCAACAAAAAACCGAACCAAACAGATGCTAATAAACGTACACAAACTACAAGTCAGTAGCATTCCAATAAAATAATTTTAAAACATGTTAAGCGGCACACATTTACGTTTAATCTGTTACAAATGTGCTTTATCCGTAGTTTTCTCCAACTGCAATCCGGTGATTGCCGCCATTGCAAAATCAAAACAAAGTGCGTCCCTCATGATGTCACTTCCGCCCTTGACCCCAGAGCAATGTTATAAAGTGCCGACCGAGTGCCTCTACCGCTTTTTTGTTCATTTTTCATTACCTTTAAGCATTTGAACTTGATACTTCAATTTGTCTGCCTTTGAGTGATACTGTCCCATTTTTTTTTTTTTTAAATAAGCTCATATTACACCTCCCATTGAGTTAAATAATTGAGTTTTACCTTTCTCATGTACTTTCAACCATGCTTTCAACCATCTGGCGGCTAACTGGTCTCATATGACTCAATGTTAACTGCTAGCCTGGAGGTAAAATAGGACAACGGTAAAACCCTGTTATTTAACTCAAGGGGAGTTGTAAAGTAAGCTTATTTCCAAAAATGGGACAGTGTCTCTTAAAGATTGGCAGAAACGGTCTTTAGAAGCAGGATAATCAGTTGTTTGGACAGAATTACCCAGAGGTGCAGTCAAAATATTACATTCTTAACACTGAATAAATAATTGAACAAAAGAGACAGTTTTTTGAATGCCTCTTTGAAAGGAACGAGACACTATGATCCGAATCTCGTCAAAGGGCCATAAATTCTTCCATAAATTCTTGTCTAGAAAACAAGAGGACATATTCATAACTGTCACATCATCAACTATATAATCATTCAGCCAAACAGACTTACAGTTCTGCGTAATACTTCAGATCACTGGCAAAATGTCTGCTATTTCTGCCTCTCCTCTCTACCTCCTTTTAAATCCATCTCAAACAATTATGTTTTTTTCCCCATTTGTTAAGCACTTTGAGTTGCATGCCTTGTATACAGTGCTATAAATACAATTATTATTATATTATTACTGGCATAATGTCATGTGTCCCCAATCTGCTCATTCATGCCTCATAACTAACCATTTTCTCCTCATGTAAATAGTCAGTACCATAGCTGCCACAGACATCCTTCTCCATAACTTTAACTCATTTTCATTTAATTGGTGCCTTTGCCAAAGTGATTTAGCACAACTATATGGATCAGCTGCCAAAATCTCATATCTCTCCCAAAACAGTTTGTGTCAAAACTAGTCAGTGCCCACATTGTGTCTTTGGCACTTACAGTATTTCTCAATTGGTTTTGTACATTTCTCCAATCTCTCTCGCAATTTGCAAAACATAATATTCATTCTCAAAACAGCTTTAACAAATGGCAAAACACGGTGGATAACCTGCAAAACCGAGTCTCTTGCTCAAAACCCTTATTTGTCATTCAAAACTTAGTTTTTATGTCAATGAACGTATCAGCGCCAGCAGAATGGTTAGTCATTGTGTCATAGTGTATGGACAAACTAGTCAAATCAATTGCTCATGTTGTCAATTGAATAGTACACTCTTGAGGATCTTTTCTGAAGCGAAATGTTGTTTAGATTGGATGGGAAATGTTGTAAATTCAGTTTTATATTACATTCATCAGATAAGATTGAGATGCATTCAGTGACAAAGCTTTTTGAGTGATATGACAAAAGCAATTGATAATGTACGAAATCACTGAGAATTGTACACAGCCATGGCGTGGTGGACGAGAGCATTTGCTATATGCCGAAAACAATGAGAAACTGATTTGACCATGTGCACAGGTAACACCAGGAAGTCACAATTGAAAAAAGACTTTTGAGAATCATTATTCTGTTGTGAGAAATGTACAAAACCAATTGAGAAAAAATGTAATAATGGAGAAAACTGTAGTGTCCATACATAGAAGATTGTTACAGCACTGGGCTACCTGAAGAGGCCATTTTGTAGTTCAGTTACACATCGCAGAATGGCTTTCAATAAAAGACTGCACACTTCATTTAGTATTTCTCTGAGCTATGGCCAATGATTGCCTGTGTAGCTCAGGTATAGCGGTGTGTGCGATATGCATGGTTTGCATTATTTCTGAATGACTATTTGATGATTGTTAGAGCCAAGATGGAAATAGTAATAAATATAAGATGGATATACTGTAGTAGTAAATATTAATACTAACAATTCTTTGTTGTTACACTCAGGGTTCCCACTGGTATGGTTCCATTCCTTGAAAATGCTTGAATTTCAATTAAGTGTTTTCAAGGTTGTGAAAATGCTTGAATGTTTGGTGAAGTGCTTGAAAATGCTTGAAATGTGTGTCAAGTCAAACTCAGTAAGCCAAATAATAGAAATAAATTGTTCAGGTACATCAAAAATCTGAGGCAGTGAGATGTCAGATGGGATATGCCATTCAACACCCTAAAATTGATTAGAATGAAGGAAATTGCATTTTGAAAAAACAACTTTTTCTGGGGGGAGGACCCCACACCCCCTTCCCGCAACCTATTTAAAGGTGCTGGAAAACTGAAAATTTGGTGCGTGAAAAGTGCTTGAATTGGTTCATGAAAAAGGTGTGGGAACCCTGTACACTTTTCCTGGTTTATTAGACATGCTCCTTGTGTTTGTCTGCTGTGCTGATTTAGTGTTTATGGTAAATCACACTCCCTCGTGGCTACTCACTGTTTTGTCCTGTAGAGACAATGAAGGCTAATCCAATCTAATCTAGTCTAATATAATCTAATCTAATCTAAACAAACACATGGCCTTTAGTATTCTGAGGTTGGTCTTACTATCTACGCACCAAAATACTGTAGTCACAGTGCAAACAAATAAGAAATATGCACACACAGATACTTGAAAAGAGTGTGTATGTGTGTGCGTGTGCATATTTGTAACATGAATTATTCTGTTTAGGAGTGCTCCATTTGGTGTACAGTTGCATTACACACACACACACACACACACACGCACACACACACACACACACACACACACACACACACACACACAGTATGCACACATTGTTCAAAGAGACCAAACACACTGTCCGAGAGATACTGAGGGCATTTCTCAATATGAAGTGTGCTAGCCTTGCTTGTGTGAGCAACGCCTGACCTTTCGCAGATTTCACCAAGGACTACCCTATTATTAATTACACTTAGCTCTACTGGGGTGAGTTTCTCAAAAGAGAAGTTGTTAGCCTGTTAGCAACTTCGGTAGTTGCCAATGGGAAAATGCATTGAAAACAACAAAGTAGCTAATGTAGTAAGCAACTTTGGTTTTGAGAAATTCACCCCTGATTTGATACTCTTCGGTGAAATCCACGGAAAATGGCCGTTGCTCACTTCACTTCCCTTTGAGAAATACCCACTGAGTGTGTGAGAGACCGACAGAGATACAGTAGAGACAACTAGGCTAGCAAAATTCAAGCATTTTCAAGGAATTCAAGCATCAGTGTGAACCCTGAATAATGTAAATTGAGGTATAAAAATGGCTGCTGTTTGTGTGCCGTGCTAACCGTTAGGCTAGCGCTAGTCACCCATTGTAAAACTTTCCTATTGAACTACACAAGTGGTTTCTTCAGTTGGGCTAGTGTAGTCTTTCCTCACTTGAAAGCCATTATAAGATGTGGAAATTAAACTACAAAAATGGCTGCTGTTTGTGTGCCGTGCTAACCGTTAGGCTAGCGCTAGCCACCCATTGTAAAACTTTCCTATTGAACTACACAAGTGGTTTCTTCAGTTGGGCTAGTGTAGTCTTTCCTCACTTGAAACCCATTATAAGATGTGGAAATTAAACTACAAAAATGGCTGCTGTTTGTGTGCCGTGCTAACCGTTAGGCTAGCGCTAGCCACCCATTGTAAAACTTTCCTATTGAACTACACAAGTGGTTTCTTCAGTTGGGCTAGTGTAGTCTTTCCTCACTTGAAACCCATTATAAGATGTGGAAATTAAACTACAAAAATGGCTGCTGTTTGTGTGCCGTGCTGACCGTTAGGCTAGCGCTAGCCACCCGCGCTGCAACTTCCACCAGGCGCTGCGGAGGGAGGAGGAGAAGTGCCGCACTCTCTTGACGGCCGAGGAGGAGGAGGAGAGGAGGAGCGAGGGATCTGGAGGTGAAGCACGCACACACACACGCCTGCACATAAACATGCGAGCACACAGGTACTTGCGCACGCACATACAGTCACACGCACATGCGCACACACACAACCACACAGCTCTAGACAGACACACACTGTGGGTATTTCTTAGGGGTGGGCATAGATTATTTTTTTTAATCTAGATTATTCTCACTGTAATTATGAAATTAATCTAGATTAATCTATATCAAATTGGCTCATTCAGAATAGGCACGCTAGCGAATAATGATGGAAAAAAAACCTTGGGGATTTCTTAAGACGGATGGCGCATTAGATCAGAGCTCATATTTTTTTCCAAATGCATCTCATCTTAAAAAAATGGTCATGATGATATTTGGTGATGAAAAAAATCACTGCAATATTTGTAAAGTGTGTCGAATATGTTAGGAAGCATTTACAGTTATAAGATACTGAAATTTCAAAATGAACAGCGCTATAAGTTGTATAGGCGAATAGGCCCTACAGATAAATCTATCAAACATTTAGGCTATTTAAACAAAATGACCTCAACAGTTCAGCATTTCTAATGGGGGGGGGGAGGGGGGGGGAGAGGCAGAGAGAGAGAGAGAGAGAGAGAGAGAGAGAGAGAGAGAGAGAGAGAGAGAGAAAAATCTGCCACTGACTGTTAAAAAGGGCAGCCGCGCCTTTAAGAGAGGGAGGAGCTTTGCGCACAGCAGCCCAGAGCAGCTCCAGGCTGGATTTCTAGAACCTACAGCACTGGCCTTTGGGGATTTGGCCTAAACCCGACAGTTGTTCTCAGAGTTAGAATTCTCGAGGAGTAACAACTTGAAATGAATTCAGTTTGCAAAAAAAAAAAAAAAAAATCAAGCGCGGCAACCGCGAGGTTTATTATTACCGTCTGTTGTATCTCAATAGTCGCAAATGCGTGATCGCAACACAATTACACAAACATTCAGCGAGAGTAGATATTGACAGTTTCAGTTTGACAATCTTCAAAATGCATATCACACGGAATGTTTTGGCACAGGCAAGATTTCTGGAAGTTGTTTATGTGTTCCATGCATTGCGTGAGGAAATGTAGGCTATGTCGGGCTGGTAGGCTACTCACACAATGTCTCTCTATGCTTCACCTCAAACAATAACGTCTCTTTAGTCTACCACTTATGAAAAAGCACTCAAACAACACCTACCACGGCAGAGAGATTAATGTTTTCAGCATGCAAACCCTGTTCATATTTAGGTCTGCTGATAGCAACAGGTGGAGAGAAGCGACTGGAGCGCAGTCTGAAAGCGTCTGTCAATCAAGCGCTATGGTGACGTGCATACCCAAACTCCAAACCCATATTTTGAGTATAGATTAACGTGCGATATTTTCTTTATCGCGCGATAAGAGTCTCACATTATCGCAGCACGTTAACGCCGATAACGGCCCACCACTAGTATTTATCAAAACCTAGTCTGCACACTTCCAAGTGTATCAGCCTAAATAATTAGTCACGCCCAGTGATTGGATACTCTTTGGTAACTCTACGGCAGTGTTTCCCAACCTTTTTTGTGCCAAGGCACACTTTTTCCCTTGAAAAAATCTCGCGGCACACCACCAACCAAAAATGATGAAATAATGAAAACAAATAATTCTCATAAGAATGACTATATTGTTAATATAGGCGGCTACAAAGTGTCTTGAATAGCAATCAAATAAACACAAAACTTTCCTCTTTCAAATAAAAAGTGCACTTAATGTTCACTTCTTAAAGAAGCTATAAACTTCAAAGTAGGCCTACAATTTACAAATTGTTATTCTGTCCAAAAGCATTCTATTAGCAGGAATACATAAAATAATGCTTATTCTGACAGTAGCAACATTTGGGAAATATTTCACTGTTACATTATGAATATGTACAAATATCAATCTCTGTATATTTTACTCACTTAATCTTAATGTGAAACCTATGCGTCTTTCACCTTTGGCTAAGGCCCGCCCTAAAATGTTGTTTGACCATAATCACAGCTCTGCAAAAAGACGAGGTCGGTCAGAAGAAGTCAGACAGTTTGACAGCGCTCTATGAACTCAAAGCGGAAATCCCATGTTTTCAAATGCAAGATATTATGGTCATATTATTAAAACTGATTGGAAATTAGGCTATGCCTGGGGTGTTTGTGACAAAGGTGCAAGTTTCCCCGCGAGGTAACAGGAGGTAGGCTAATCGCTTTCCCCTTTCCCTAAAACCGGGCTATATTATGCTTACCGGCAGTTGGATAGTCTGGCTTGAAGGGTCGCGGCATCCTCACACTCGAATAGAAAGCACGCGGACCAACAAACTACGTTGTGTGCTCAATCATGCCACCACCTCACTCGTTTAACTTTTCAGTAAGGTTGTAAGCAAAACACAAATCTGTTTCAGGGTAGGATTTTGGTTTTCTGACCTAATTAATGAAGAAAAAGTTAACTATCAGTCACATGTGGAGGATTGTTTTGATAGCAGCTGATGGACATTTTTTGTTAGGGCTAGTACTGAAGATACATCAATGCAATACACTACCTGCTGCCACCTAGTGATAAGGAATTATTTCATGCTTAGGAGTCAACAGCAGACACTAGGCTACTAGAAAAAAAAAAAATCCCCAAGAATTTTCCACGGCACACCTGAGGATCTCTCACGACACACTAGTGTGCTGTGGCACAGTGGTTGGGAAACACTGCTCTACGGAATATCCAATCACTGGGTGTGACTAACTAAAGAGTATGTGTTGAGCGTGTGAGTGTCTGTGTCGTTCAGGTGTGCGTTGCAAAGGGTTCTGGGATCGCCTCATGTGCTGGGGTCAATCGGAGGTCAACGCCACCGTCACCATCCCCTGCCCAGACATCCTGAAGGAGCTGTTCCACACTCACGGTCAGAAATATTGTCATTATCAATTATTATTATTACTATTATTACATACTTCAATTAGCCATTTGTAGTCTTGTCCCATTGAAACGCATTGCAAAGCGTGGAAATTGGACTACAAAGTTGTGTGTGTGCAGGTGTGATCAGCAGGAACTGTTCACCGGATGGTGCCTGGTCCGACGTCTTCCCGAACATCAGCACGGCCTGTGGAACCACACCACATAAGGAGAAGGTAATCACACACACACACACGCATGCATGCACACACACACACACACACACCATGCCACATAAGGAGAAGGTAACCACACACACACACACACGCATGCACACACACACCACGCCACATAAGGAGAAGGTAACCAACACCCAAAACACACACACACACCACGCCACATAAGGAGAAGGTAACCACACACACACACACACACACACCATGCCACATAAGGAGAAGGTAACCACACGCACACACACAAACTTTTATTATTAACACTTTATCTATAAGAAATATTTTCATGTACAATTCTTTCAAAACAGTCTTTTCATTTATACTTGATATTTTTCAAGTTTACAATTAACATTCACACACTTCCATTATCTGTTAACACTTCTGTACAACCATAAACCTTTTTTTCCCTCATTTCCCCCCATGACGTGTGTGTTTGTGTGTGTGTGTGCGCGTGCACACTTTTGTGCGTGTGTGTATGTGTGTGTGTGTGTGTGTGCAGCTGGTCTTCTTCCTGGTGGTGAGAGTTCTGTACTCACTAGGCCACGCCCTCTCCTTGGTTGCCCTGACGACCAGCGTGGCGATTCTCTGCTCCTTCAGGTACACTGATTAACGTCAACATGCTGTTGTTGTCACTACACCCCTGACCAGTGGTGTGGTCTACGTAGTATATGTTGTATACCCAATTCACCCACTTCAACACTTCAGAATTTTCAGTATACCCACCTAAAATTGATTGATCCATTATTTAGAATAGCACAAATATGCAGGGCCCGTTTCGCAATGGATAAAGAGTCTGACTACGGATCAAAATAACACAAATATATACAGTACACCCAACACAAAAAAGTGGACTACACCATTGCCCCAGCTACATTTTTAACCCACCATCTAAACTGTAACTAGGAGGCTGTATAGTTATTGTTGTTCTGTTCTTGTTATTTTTGCTTGTTTGTGTTGTGATGCCTGAGGAAGGGGAGGAGGCGGCGTCCGAATGGAAAACTATGATTAAACGAATGAGACCATCGCAAGAAAACATTACAATCATTAAAGAGGGTATGGAGAAAACGTATTCCTACAGAAGAATGTGGGTAACTGTGGATAAGACAGACAGTAACGTCCGACCCTCTCTCCTTCCGTGGCTATGTTTAAACTATGATTAAACAAATGAGACCATCGCAAGAAACATTACAATCATTAAAGAGGGTATGGAGAAAACGTATTCCTAGAGAAGAATGTGGGTAACTGTGGATAAGACAGACAGTAACAGTAACGTCCGCCCCCCTCTCCTTCCGTGGCTATGTTGCTAGCCCCCCCCAGGCTGGAGCCCACATTAAGAAACGCTAGGCTATATGAATCCATGTTGTTGTTGTTGTGCTATATGAATTCATGTTGTTGTTGTTGTTGTTTGTCAACAGGCGTCTGCGCTGTACCAGGAACTACATCCACTTGAACCTCTTCATCTCCTTCATGCTACGAGCGGTTAGCGTGCTAATCAAAGACCATCTCATCTTCACACACACACAGACCGCACACTGCAACCCTACTGGGTCACTGGTAAGACAGCCGCTAGCATGCTAATCAAAGCGAACAAGAACTATTCTGACCTAAAATACAAAGGCAAAGTGCGGTAACTACACATTTTCACAAAATTAGGTTTAGACTGAAAATGGTTTTCATTACGCCTCCTTGTCACAAAGCCTTCTGGCCCAAATGTGTCCTGTTATAGAGATATTGCTATGTCAAGTAACTACAATATCCAACCTAACACCAAGGCTTTTTCAACGTTGGCATCACGGGCGGCGTTATTAAGAGGCTAGGTGAAGCTAAGCTTCCCCAAAGTTGTCATAAGAAAAAAATAAAATGAAAATTAAAAAATACATTTTTTTTATTTCTATTGTTTTAATGGTTTGGGAGTGCATGAAAAACATGTCTGAAAGAATAAAGAGATGTAACTGCGATGGCAAAATGTTAGGCCTACAATGTCCTTGTCGATGTGGCGTAGCCAGGGTGCCATAGCAACGCCAACACTACTTAACAGCTAACGCCATGCTGCATGCTGCTACCTACTGAAATAATAATGAAGAGAAAACAACCGAGCACGGACATACAAAGTTCGGGACAGCAGCAGTCAGTTGCCGCGTTCATGGTGAAGTCATCGAAGATGAATGCTAGACGTGCAGAACAGCTAACAGCGCTTCTCACGAAGATGGTAGCCAAAGATATGCTGCCCATTAGCTTTGTGGAAGGAGAAGGCTTTCGGGAGTTCATGAACTTTCTTGAGCCAGAATACACAGTTCAATCTCGGAAAACAATTGCTAGCAGGCTCGAAAAAACGTCACGATGAAAATGCAATCATCCTACGCAATGATTTGGCGAATGCACATAAAGTGTCCCTAACCACCGACTCGTGGACGGCACTAACTGCTGAATCATCACCTGTCATTACATGCTGGAGTGGGAGATGCGGAGCGCTGTTCTGCAGACAAAAGCCATGCCTGAGCGTCATACGGCTGAGAATCTGGCGAATGTCCTGTCTTGCCTCAATACCCAAAAAGTGATTTCGGTAAGCAGACCAGAGTATTTAGTGCGGAATACTTGAAGGCTTACTCGTGGCTTGAGTAGGCTATAGCAAACAAAGAGATGCCGTATTCTGTTTCCCTTGCCGTCAGTTTCTGTGCAACGTTAGGGACCAGGCTTTTACTGTTAGTGGGGTTAGGGACTGGAGAAATGTTACAAAAAAATAATCAAGCACATCGAGAGAAAATGCTGGCCGAGCATGGCACCGTGAGCATGAAACCGACTGCCCGTCCAAGTGGCCTATGCCAAAGTTAAAGTTCAAGAGGAAAGGTTGCGCAACGTTTTCCTTGGGTTTTCCCGAAGATGTTTTTTTTTTCCTCACCCTTTTTGACATGCAAAAAAGGGGGCATTAAAGACAAGCCACTTAAAAACGAAAATAGCCATATTGGGCCTCAATGCTTTCAACTCTAAGCATAAATGCGTCTAAAATACATAGGAAAATTTGTTGGACTCGCTATGGTATTTGGAATGAATGAAGTTTGCAAACGGAATAGTATGCCTATATCGCTATCAGAATTCCCTGCAAATGTGCTTATGACAAGCCGTGGAGCAGGGTATCTAAAGGGCTTAAAATACACCATTTTGCAGTGTTTTTGTCAACATTTTCTTGCAGGGGAGCATCCCCCCGCAACCCCCTAGAACATTATAAATAGTAATAATATAAAAAATAATATATATATTTTTTTTGTATTTTATTATTATTCTTTTTTAGCTTCCCCACGGGCATTGCACTTTGCCTTTGCAAGTCAATATTCCAAGAATCTGGATCAGGATTGATGACTACGGGGAGTGTGACTATATTTGGCATGTGAAAACCCAGACACGTTACCGTGATGTAACCTCCTATCCTTAGATGTACGCGTTTCTGGCTGATCTTGGATGCACATTAGGGGTGCACTATATTAAAACAATATGCGATGCACGATAACATGACTGTATATCGCGATATCGATATTACTCGCGATATTTATTATATCTACATATATTTTTCCCTCTCTACTTGACATTCTACATTTCATCATGTATGAAACAACTGAGAGCAATGTTTTATTTCCGACATTATTTTTTTATTTTTTTTTTAAAACATGGCTAATATACAGCATCAACATAAAATGTCAACCTTTTTAATACCTTTTCGATATATCATGCAACCCTAATGCACATAACTTATTACACATAACTGTGTGTGTGTGTGGTGTCTATTAGGGCTGTAACGATATTGTATCGAATCGAGAAATCGCGATACACAGAATCATGATACTGTATCGTGATACAAGGAGCCGGTATTGTGATATGGCCTTTCAAAGTTTTGTTACCCATCAGTCCAAAAAACAACCACATGAAATGAAGTGATGGTGCTTCCAGGGTTCAAATCATCATCACTATTATAGTTAAACTTTTAAAAATGATTACTAGCCTCTTGTAAACTATTCTACCAATAAACTATCAAAGTTTTTATTCATACATTTATTTTAGAATGTGAAATTGTAGGGTGTATCGAACCGTAGGTCATAAATCGTGATAAGAACCAAATCGTGAGTTGAGCGTATCGTTGCAGCCCTAGTGTGTGTGTGTGCATGTGTGTGTTCACAGGTGGGCTGCAGGCTGAGTCTGGTGCTGTGCCAGTATTGCATCATGGGAAACTTCCTCTGGCTGCTGGTGGAGGGACTGTACCTGCACGCGCTGCTGACGCTGCAAACACACACACACCTCACACACTACCTGCTCATCGGCTGGGGTGAGGCGACACACACACACACACACACACACACACACACACACACACACACACACACACACACACACACACACACCTACACCTGAGGGTGAGGCAACACACACACACCTCACACACTACCTGCTCATCGGCTGGGGTGAAGCGACACACACACACACACACACACACACTACCTGCTCATCGGCTGGGGTGAGGCAACACACACACACACTACCTGCTCATCGGCTGGGGAGAGGCATCTCTCTCTCTCTCTCTCTCACACACACACAGGGAGCATTTCATTATACCATTACAGGATTAGACTTTCTATCCTTGTGAAACTTCCATAGTGTTCATAATGTTAACATTAGAATGAAATAGAGGCCACAATCCACAATAGAAGCCACAATCAAGTAAACATAGTATCTACCCGGTCTCTCTCTCTCTCTGTGTGTGTGTATGTTTTGCAGCTATCCCAGCAGTGTTTGTGGCCGCGTGGACTATTGCTAGACTTTACTTGGAGGACACAGGGTAAGTAGCAATGTGTGTGAGTGCGTTCCAATATGCGACCTTGCCTCCTCCACTTGTGCTTGTTTCCTCGTACCAGGAAGTAATATGTCATGATGACATCACTGACAACTGCATTATATTTCAATAACTTGCAAAAGCTCAATTGTACAGTCTTTTTCTCATTTGCATTTGGGATGGTGAATGAAAAACAGTCCCTCAAAAGTTGTTGTGGCTAGGCTGACAGCTGGGAAACTTTATGGTTTTCTCCACGGAGGAGGGGCCAGGAGGCGGGACGAGGAGACAAGCACAAGTGGAGGGAGCAAGGTCGCATATTGTAACGCACTCAATGTGTGCGCGTTAGTTATATAAAGATGGCAGTTGCAGAGACTGCAGATAACGTGTGACAAACAATAATATTTTAATTACATGGTCTTGGTCTTGAATATTGGTGAAAAAAATGTTTGTGCCCCAAACGACCCAACAATCAAAGCTCCTTCTAAATGTCTTCATGAGCATTGAATGCATTATAATTACATTTTGTAATAACCACTGCAATATGCAATTATTACAAATAGAGAAAAATGGTATCACAAATGGCGGTGTTATTACGTAATGTGTTGTTACAAATATTGTTGAAAATGTCAAATCAATTATTGCAGCCTTGAAAAACACATTGTGTGTGTGTGTGTGTTTGTGTTTTGTGTGTTTAGGTGCTGGGAGAGGAATGACAGCACTCTCCCTGGTTGGCTAATCAACGGACCAATCACACTGTCCATCATAGTACGTACACACACACACACACACACACACACACGTACTAGCTGCACTTGACTTTACCATGGCCAGAAAAAATAACACTCCTGTATGGAGGCATGACTATCATCATGTGTTCAGCTGTGATTCCCAAACTTTTTCTGTGTGGACCCCCTTTTAGGGTGTGGATTTCTTCTACTTCTGAATGCGAAGGAGATGAGTTTGGGAACCACTGTGCTGGAGTTGGTTGGTCGATTGATTTGATAATGTGTGTGTGCAGGTGAACTTTGTGCTCTTTCTTCACATCGTTCGCATCCTCCTCCAGAAGCTCCGTTGTCCCGGCGCTGACCAATCACAATACAGGTAACGGGAGTCTCCACCAATCACAATACAGGTAATGGGAGTCTCCTGTACTCAAGTCTTAACAATACAAGTTACAGATGGAAGCGTTTCTAACTAGCATAAGATGTGGGGGCCCCACAAGGCACCGTTTTAGGACCACTTTCAATTTAGACTTCACCTCTCTCTCTTTCTCTCTCTCTTCAGGCGGTTGGCCAAATCCACTTTGCTTCTCATCCCGTTGTTTGGGATTCACTACGTTCTTTTCGTCTCCCTCAATGAGTCGGTTGCCGACTACAAGATATTATTTGACCTCGGAATAGGCTCCTTCCAGGTGTGTTTTATCTGTGTTTGTGTGCGAGAGAAAAATAGGGAGGGGTTATCAATATTAGCAAGTTATTTAGAACTACTGCATTGGTGTGTGTGTGTGTGTGTGTGTGTGTGTGTGTGTGTGTGTGTGTGTGTGTGTGTGTGTGTGTAGGGTTTGGTGGTGGCGATCCTCTACTGCTTTCTGAATTCAGAGGTCAGTACACACACGCGCACACACACTCTCTGGTGCGATTCCTATATATATCTGACAGGGATTATAGTAATGTGTTTTAACCCCCATAGCCACTGAGACACGCACAGACACACTATCTCTTGGTTATATTTTTGATATATATTTCAGTTATCAGTATTATTTGTATTGTAATAACTTAAGCAATATCCCTATGCATTTGTTATTATTGTTGGTGGTGTTATGTTGTTGTTTGCCAGGTGCAAGCCGAGCTGAAGAGGAAGTGGCACAGCCTCTGCTTCCTGTTTATGTCCCGCCCACACCACCCCCACCACAGGCAGCCCTCCCTCTCGCTATCCCAGAACGCATCGGTGCGCACCACTGTACTCTAGAGAAGGACAATTACCTTACATTACATTTACATCACACATTATCAGTGTTTCTCAACCAGGGTGCCATCCCTTCCTCAGGGGTGCAGTGGAAACGTGGCTGACGGTATGTGAAATTGACCAGAATTATTAAATAAATAATGTAATATAATATATTTTTGTCCTACTTAATAAATGAATGCTTAGTCAGTGGAATCTTTCATCCAACATCTACCATTTACGCACAACAAAGAAAATTTAGGTCGCCCGTATGGCCTACACATAGCCTGTCTGAGATAAAGCTGCAACTTCTCCAAACATGTTACTTTTATAAGCTTGTGTGATATGGAATGTGATGCCATGTTACGGTTTGTTGGTTTGGGGTGTCTTGAGATTTTTTTTAATGAATTGAAAGTCTCGCCTACAAAAAGGTTGAGAAACACTACTCTATATGACACTTATCTGATGCATTACATTTTCTTTAAAGATACACTGTGCAGGAAATGGCCAAAAAAGGTACTGCAACTATGCTGCTCATTGAAACTGGGCTGCCTATTGCCAAATTTCATCTTTTCATGAAAGTTAACTAAGTAATAAACTAATATTTTCAAACTTTTGGGGAATGATACAATGGTTGTGTTTTACAGTATGTAACATCATATTCTTATTTATGGAAAGCTCTTGTTCACCTTTTTTTTGGTCAAGGTTCTATGTCAAAATCTGGCTCAAGTCAGGCTATATGTGCATAAGAATATGTATTGTAAGAAGTGAATGACAGTAATGGAATTGTCTACATAAGGTCAAAGTAAAACCAACCAGTTATCTGACTGAACATTCTACATTGTCCACACACAGAGCACAGTTTTACATGATATCAATGCACTGGCATTGGATGTTACATTCACAGCCCAAAAAGATTTACCGGTACCTAGGTTTTGTTCCTTTTTTTTGTCACTATCAATATTAGACTTTCAGCCGGTCACAACCATCGAAAGGCCACCAACGCCATGTGACCAGACATGGCAAGACAGGCAGGCATCTGTACATCAGCGGTGGCAGGAGAATATGGCAAGACAGGCAGGCATCTGTACATCAGCGGTGGCAGGAGAATATGGCAAGACAGGCAGGCATCTGTACATCAGCGGTGGCAGGAGAATATGGCAAGACAGGCAGGCATCTGTACATTAGAGGTGGCAGGAGAATATGGCAAGACAGGCAGGCATCTGTACATTAGAGGTGGCAGGAGAATATGGCAAGACAGGCAGGCATCTGTACATTAGAGGTGGCAGGAGAATATGGCAAGACAGGCAGGCATCTGTACATTAGAGGTGGCAGGAGAATATGGCAAGACAGGCAGGCATCTGTACATCAGCGGTGGCAGGAGAATATGGCAAGACAGGCAGGCATCTGTACATTAGAGGTGGCAGGAGAATATGGCAAGACAGGCAGGCATCTGTACATCAGCGGTGGCAGGAGAATATGGCAAGACAGGCAGGCATCTGTACATCAGCGGTGGCAGGAGAATATGGCAAGACAGGCAGGCATCTGTACATTAGAGGTGGCAGGAGAATATGCCACATCTTCCGGAGGCGGTGTTTGCCTCCAGGATCAGCAGTGCCGGTAGCATGTTATTTTTCCGACACCCCTTTGGTCCGATTCGTCAATATTCCGAAAATTTCCCATTAATCCTACAGCCCACTAACTCGAAATAATTAAATGAAACCCTTTGCTCCGACAGCTCAATGTTCCGACCAATGGCTGTTTGGGGTTGGTCATCATCCCAGGTCATATGTCCTGCTTTTCCCGGTGCCAAGTAGACTTCAGCTGCATGCGCTGCGACGAGCACATAGATGCCGTAAGATGCCCTTATCAAAACCACCCCTAAACATAACCTGCCATTAATGCAATGTTGCCAAGTTTTACAATTGTGCCCTACCCAAAACCATTCCTAACCCTAACCTATCAGTAGGCTATTGCAATGTTTCTGAGTTTTTAATTTTTGTCTTCACCAAAACTTTCCCTAAACCTAACCTGTCACAGACGGAAGCATGACCACTGCGTAGGCTTCAGAGATAACGGTGATCTAAAGCAGCTTTTGGTCGGAACATTGGACTGTCGGGACAAAGGGTTTCATTTAATTGGTAAAAAGTTATCTGAGACTAAGTGCTGTAGGATCAATGGGAAATGTTCAGAACATTGACGCATCGGACCAATGGTGCGTCGGAAAAATGAGCGGACCCCGCAGTGCCGCCCAATGTGACCACTGCCAACAGGAGGCCTGCATCCTGCATTGCAGGGACTGCAGATGGATGCTGTGTGCAGTGTGCGATGCACAGCTCCACAAAACAGTCCTGCACAACAAGGAGACAGCGGAAAATGTTTTTTATTGGAACCAATTGCTCCCTCCACAGGGTATAAAAAGGGCGCGATAACTGGAGGCCTGCATCCTGCATTGCAGGGACTGCCGATTGATGCTGTGTGCAGTGTGCGACGAAAAGCTACATAAAAGAGTCCTACACAACAAGGAGACAGTAGACAATGTTTTTTTTTTTTTAATCGATTGCTCCCTCCACAAGATATAAAAAGGACGCAATATCCGGAGGCCTTGTTCGTGTTCATAAGCGTTAGTAGACTTCTTATTTGATCTCTATTAATACATTCATATTGTATTACAATTTACAACAGGTTAGCCAATATTTCAGAGGACACTGAATAGTTAAGATATTTGTTGCAAATGTCAATTGAGTAAGAACGTTGTTCACGCGCCTTACGTACCTGCAACAATGTGCAAGACAAAAGCATTCAATTCCCACCAGAACTTCAATTCCATCAGTCTGTGCAGCACAGTTTTGGGCTACTGAGGGGAAGATGGCACGTCCTCCACAAGAAAAGTGACATACACCACAATGTCAGGCCAACAGTCATTTCCGCTTGCTGTTCAGCTTGAACACCACGCAGAATATGTTGGCCGTCCTCCTCCTGCCCCTGACATTCAGCCACCTGGTCAGTCATGTGAGGACGCAGATGTGCGTGGTGGACATTCAGTGTTGCCAGATTCTCTACGAGAAATAAGCGACTGGCGTTGTGAAAACAATAAGGGGTGGGTCATCAGCCGCATGCCTAGTCAGAGAAGATCTTGCCGGGGTTGGTCTGTGTGGCAGCTAATAAATTCACACAATTGGCCACTGAGAGTGAGCGTTAACAATGCTGTGGTAGGGTAACCAGTGTTGACAGATGTGTCTGACCAAATCCCGCCCAAAAGCTTCTCAAAAACCGCCAAAATGTACTAAATTCCGCCCAAATTCAAAAATGTATATTAACTTCTATGGGCCCAAAACGGCTGGAAAAACGCCAAATGGTCAATTATCCCTGTTTTTACCCACAGACGCTCATCCCAAGTAGCCCAATTAGACGTGTGTTTTGCATGTGTGTTTTGCTTTTGGTTAACACCTTGCATAATAATGTTTTTTATTGCACAGACGCGTTTGAAATTTGGGCCAGCACCCTCAAAGATTTAAATAATTAAGAGTGACGCCTGCTCCAAGAAGAAAATTGACATGCATCTTTGTACACAAGAAAGACATCTAAATAGTTTTGAACGTGGACCAATGCAGAATGTATGCACACTGTATGCAACTTGGCTATGTATTGTGCTTTCTGAGTGATGAGCATCTTGTTCAGACAAGGAGCGACCAGTGTTTCCAAATTAGCAGCTTTTTGGTGCATCTGGCGACTTTTGAAAACTCACATTTTCAGTGACAATTTCATTGTTTTTCAACATGATTGTGACGCTGTGCCTCTAGCGACTTTTCAGCTAGCCAATAACGACTGGCTGATTTTCTTTTAGCAACACTGGGAGCGCACGAAAGTCATTATTTCTCTATGGAGGGCACACGACCAGCGCTACCAGAGCAATGTATCTTATGGTAATGAGCTATGATGCCCCGTGTACATCAAGCGCTGGTGTTTGAAGAAGTTTCGCCATGAATTCATTTTATTCGCTCTGGACGCTGCACTGACATGTTTGATTCAGCTTATCACATAACGGCTCTGTCTTGACAGCCTGGGACAATCCTTGATATGGACTTTCCAAATTCGCCCTGGTCGCTGAAGAAGCTTCGCTCCTGCCGAATTCGCCTTCCCTCCATAGAGAAACAATGACTTCCGCCGCGCAGGTAGCTTAGTTCGCCTTCGATGTACACGGGGCATTACGCGGCACAGCGAAAAAGCAATTGGAACGTTCCAGGCTGTCAAGCCAGAGCCGTTATGTGATTATCTAAATAAAACATATATCATATATAACATATATCAGTGAATTCAAGGCTAAACTTTTTCCTGCTACCACCACTACCGTAGTTCGCTCTTGGTCTGAACACGGCATTATCTAACCATGTGCAAAATGCGTTACAGCTGTAAATCTGCAGAATGCATAACTTTAGGGTTTTTTTTAAATTTATTTTGTGTTTTGCTTTTGGTTGACATGCATATTAAAATGCTTTACATACACCTTGTACACAAGATCCTTTCCGAACTTTTTTTTTTTTCAAGATGTTAACTGAAATAGTTTTGAACGTGGATGAGCGCAGAATGTATGCACACTGAATGCAGCTTGGCTCTGTTGTGTTTATAGAGTGCATCTTTTACTTCATAGAAATTGTACATGAGATACTCTGTAATACATGGAATGGCTCTAATTTTTTCCCCCTCCACATGTATCTTCAAATGTACTACTACATAGTCAGTGTTGCCAAATTAGCGGCTTTTTGACATCCCTGGTGACTAGATTTGGCAACTTTTTGACGTCCTTGGCAATTAAAAACCTCATTTAGCACCTTTAGCGACTTTTTGGTGCATCTGGCAACTTCCCACCGTTCCCCACTGTCCAACAGGATTGCAAATTAGCTCTAATCTCCGAACAGTAGCACTGCCCATTTCTACTGTGAATGAACGCCGGCAGTGTGATCGCACGGTGTGGGTGTGTGTTCCAACTCTGCTTCGCTCATAAATCGAACACATACCCACGGGTTCTCTTATCTTTCTTGTTTTAATGTCTTTTTATTTAGTCAAATTCTTGTTTTTGTATTCTACTGATGTCTTCTTGCGAGATCCGCATGCCATCAGTTCCTCTCACTGTACACTCCTATGATTTTGTTTCTTCCTTTTCTTTTCATTTTAAGTGTGCCTGCTCACTTTTTTCTACAACCGTATATGTTATGTTGAGCTTGTATGTTGCTGTTGTTGTGTTTTGTTCATGGTGCTCTCACACTTAAAAAATAAAATTCAAAATGATGTTATCTAAATAGTGTTCAGTTGTGTGTAAATAGAAAGTGAAAATGTTAATATGTATTTTAAAAGTCAATTGAACATTTTTACAGTTTATTTGGGCAACCCATTTTAGAGTGTATTTGGCCACCATGGGTACCCATGTTCTAGAGCAGAGGTCAGGAACCTATGGCTCTAGAGCCACATGTGGCTCTTGTGGGAACTGTATATGGCTCTTACTTATCTAGGGTTGCCTTGAAATATGGAATCGTCCTACGTATATTGGATTCCATATTGAGTTGAAGCGGGACAAGGGAGGTTAAAAAATGTTAAAATGCAGGAAATTACATCTAAGAAATACAACATTTTCCCAGACCTCGCCATAATTAATTTGACAGTTGGTAATCTTATACTTACCTGTTATCAATAAAAGCAATAACTTGACAGTACTCTCTAAAATTGTTGGTATTAATTGAAATAGGGCCTACATGCTTTTAATTGTATTCAGTGTTTTTAAAATGGTATGGCTCTTATGAAAATTTCTTTTTAAAAATTTGGCGTTTATGGCTCTCTCCACCAAAAAGGTTCCTGAGCCCTGTTCTGGAGTGTATTTGGCATAGAGGTACGACGTTGTAATAGATGTGAACCCACTCTCCTTTTCACAGCAATCTACGTCCGCCATTTTGAAAACTTCTGAAAGGTTCTTCTGAGAAAATTGTGGTGCTGTGTCAAAATGGCTGTGTGTGCGTATGCCCGCGTGCATGTGCGTGAGAGAAAAAGTGACTTCAGAAACTTGAACTGTTGCCGTAGGACACAGACTTTGACACTCTTTTAGACTCTTGGGCTCTTGCTGACGAACAGAAGGTCCTGATATAAATGATGAAACACCCAAAGCATCTTAACATGCGCGTGCGCGTTTTGGTTTTAACATGGATGTGTATGTGGGGGTTTTTTGGGGGGGGGGGGGGGGGGGGTATGAGAGGCAAAGGGGGAGAGATGATGGAAATCCTCTTTTAGTTGTCCTGAGGTGAAACTCCATCACACACACACACACTTTTACATGGAGACACGGGAGAGACAATTATGCAAAACATTTGTTACAGAAGCGCACACACCCCAGATTCTCTTGAAGCCTGCAGGACTAAATGCAAAATGTTAAAATTTAAAACATGAAATGACACTCTGTATCTGCCTCTGACAAATGTGCACACATACAATCACACACACAGTCTCTGTTGTAGCCAATCAACGCAATTAATTATTAATTAACACAATTTTCAATTCAGTCAATTACCCTGCATGATGCATGTCTCCAGATATGGACTTGCCTACCCCCCGTTTGGAATTCCGCAGGGTAAAGGGGTCTCGGACGCGCAGAGGAAGAGCGAGCACAACACATTACCCTCCGCCATATTACCACAGTTCCCATTTCCTATCCTATAGGAAACTGATAAATGTATTCCAATTACAAAAAGTATATCCATGCATTTCAGAGCATACATACAGGATGATTTCTATCTTATGCTGACAAACCAGCGCTAGGCCTAGTGCTACTAGGAGGGGTTATGCTGCCCTCGGCCTGCGTTACTGCTGCAGAACTAGACAGCTAGCTAACAGTTGAAGAGAAAGCAAGCTGAAGTGTGATTTTGTCCTTTTATTTTCTTTCTTTCATTTCCTTACTGACTTGACTTGCATTTCCACATTCACTTTCACTTCTCTTAACACTTCTCTTTACTTGACACTCTCAAACTGTAAAACTGTAACAGAAAACGAAATAGAAATACATAAGTTTCACATACTTCAACATTTGCACGTGGCACAAATCTACACGCAATCCAGCGATATAATTTCAGCACACACAAACGTGACCTAGCATTGCTAAGTAGAATGAATTAGCCAACATTTCCAGGCAAGTAAAACATCAATTCTGGAGCCAAATAGATCGTAATATACAGCAAAATAGCAGTGCAGTTTCGTTTACAAACTCAATCTTACACAAAAGCTTACTTACAGACTTAAATTGTCCAAGGCACAAGTGTGAAAAGAATTTGGATGCGGGAGAGATGAATTCCGGTGGCTTTACGGCAGAAAACACTTGAAACACTGGCAGGAACTAACCAGGAAGTATATTTGCGCTTAAGGCGCAGTACCGCGAGCAAATCCACTAGGTGGCGGTATTCACCATAAGATTTACGGGCGTCATACTAAACTCAGGCATGAAATGAAATGGAAGGCAGAACACTCCCCGCTTGGCGTATAACTAATATGCCACTACAAAACATTTACTTAAACACAAAACTTAGGATTCAAAAGGATATGGTCTTCTAGCTTTCATCGGAAAGCAGAACGACGATCTCTGAGATGGGTCTCAGAAGGACTTTAACAGTTCCGTCTCTCACGATCTTTACTTCCACCTTCCGGGTCCTCTTGTCCCGGCTCGGCAGCGTGTTGACGATCACTCCCACAGGCCATTCGTTCCTGTGGGCTTGACTGTCCTTGAGCAAGACGACGTCGCCGGTCTTGACGCTTGGCCTTTCGTCGGTCCACTTTCGGCGACCCTGCAGCGTAGATAAGTAGTCTCTCCTCCATCTCTTCCAGAAGGTGTTTGCGAGGCACTGGACGTGTTTCCACTGCTTCCCATGCAACTCAGCCATCTGGAAGTTTCCAGAGGGCGCGGAGACGGTGCTCATCTTCTGGGTCAGGAGCATTGCCGGGGTGAGGACGGTGGGCTCGTCGGGGTCGGAGGACACAGGCACCAGGGGTCTCGCATTCATTATGGCCATGACTTCGGCCATAAGAGTGCTCAACACCTCGTGTGTCAGGCGAGTGTGTCCGGTCTGGAGCAGCATGGCATCCAGGATGCGTCTGGCGACGCCGATGAGTCTTTCCCAAGCCCCCCCCATATGTGAAGAATGGGGCGGGTTGAAGACCCAGGAGCACCCCCTGCTCTGGAGGTAAGTTGTAACTGGTGAGTCTTCGGTGTCGATTCCCAGCTCCTTGCAGGCACCGACGAAGTTAGTCCCTCTGTCGGAGCGGAGAAGCTTGGCCGGGCCCCGGATGGCGAAGAATCTTCTCAGGGCATTGATGAAGCTGTCGGTGGTCATGGACTCTATGAGCTCGAAGTGGACAGCCCTGGTGGACAGGCATGTGAAGATCACTGCCCAGCGCTTGCTGTCCGCACTTCCTCCTCTTGTCCTCCGAGTCATAATGGCCCATGGCCCGAAGACATCAAGGCCTACGTGGGTGAAGGGAGGCTCTGGAGTGAGCCTGTCGGGAGGCAGGTCGGCCATCTTTTGTTCTTGCAGGCGCCCGCGTAGCTTGCGGCAGATCACGCACTTGTAGATGACAGAAGATACCAGGCGCTTACCTCCGATGATCCAGTATCCAGCTGCTCTCACGGCACCCTCCGTTATGTGACGCCCCTGGTGCACTACTTGTTCGTGGTAGTACCTCACCAGCAGTGTAGCGACGTGGTGAGTGTGTGGGATAATCAGAGGATGCTTCTCTTCCGTTGGCAGGTCCGGGGCGGACGAGATGCGACCTCCGACCCGCAGCAGGCCGCTTTCCTCGGCCACTGGATTGAGTTTCTTGAGGGGACTCTGCTTCGGAAGCGCTTTGCCCTCTCTGAGGCATTCGAGTTCGGTGTGGTAGGCATCGTGCTGGACAGCACGGATGATGACACTCTGTGCGTGGGACAGCTCGCTTGTGGTGAGTGCGTCCTTGAAAGAGCCCCACCTGTTGCGCGATGAGTTGGGTGGACTGCCTCTGAAGGATGCGGCAACATGGATAAGCCTGGCTGTAGCTTTGCAGAGGTTCTTCCAGCTAGAGAATCTTTCGAAGCGCTGAGAGCCCAGAGAAGGATCCAGGGCTCTGGTAGCCAGAACTGTAACCTCAGGCCGGATCTCTGCGTCTGCTTCGGGTTCGATGAGGGTGAAGACGTTGGGTTCTGAAGCCTCCTCGGTGGTCTCGCGTGTGAGAAAGCTGGGACCGGAGAACCAACTGCTTTGCTGTAGCTCTGCTGCCGGCATGAACCTTGAAGCATGGTCCGCAGGATTCAGGTCCGTGGGGACGTAGGACCACTGGTCTGGATGGGTGCATTGCCTGATGCGGGTCACCCGGTTGGCCACGTAGACATAGAATCTTCTTGACGAGTTATGGATGTAGCCAAGCACGATTCTACTGTCCGTGAAGAACCTGACAGCATCCACATCGATGTCCATCTCGTCTCTGATCAGCTCGTATATCTGAACAGCCAGCACGGCCGCACAGAGCTCGAGGCGGGGGATGGTGTGGGCAGGACGGGGGGCCAGCCTGGACTTACCCATGATGAAGCCCACATGTGGTTTGCCGTCAGCGGTGACTGCTCTCAGGTAAGCGACGGCGCCTATGGCTACCGTGGAGGCGTCGGAGAAGATGCAGAGTTCTCGCCTCCGAGTTGAAGTCAGTAGTGTGGGAATGTAGCACCTCTTTATGTGCAGGTCTTCCAGAGCTTTTAGGGAGTCTTTCCACACGTTCCACTGAGTCTCTTTCTCCGGGTCGAGTGGGGTGTCCCACCCCTGCTCTGTTGACAATTCTCTCACTAATGCTTTTCCTTGCATTACGACAGGAGCGACGAACCCCAGGGGGTCGTATAGGCTGTTGACCGTGGACAAGATACCTCTTCGCGTGTACGGCTTTTCTTCCCGGGACACTAAGAAGGTAAAGCTGTCCGTTTCCAGGTTCCAGGATAGGCCTAGGCTTCGCTGGAGGGGGAGAGGGTCGACGCCGAGTTCCAGGTCCTTCAGGTCCTTGGAACGGTCTTGTTCAGGTAAGGCTTCCATCACCTGTTCGCTGTTTGATGCTACTTTATGCAGCCGTAGGTTCGACTCTGCGAGCATTGCTGTGGTTCTTGTGATGAGGTCTATCGCTTGCTCGGGTGTAGCGACAGAGGTCAGTCCGTCATCAACATAGAACTGGCGCTCCACGAACTGTCTCGCGTCGGAGCCGTAGTCTGCTTCGCCTCTCTCAGCGGCTCGCCTCATGCAGTAGATGGCGATGGCTGGGGATGGGGTATTCCCAAAGACGTGGACTTTCATCCGGTACTCCACTACGGGCTTGCTGAAGTCGTTGTCCTCATACCAGAGGTAGCGGAGGTAGTCTCTATGATCGTTTCTGACCACAAAGCAGTAAAACATTTGTTGCACATCGGCTGTAACGGCGATTGGCTCTTTTCTGAAGCGAAGGAGCACTCCTAGGAGCGTGTTATTCAGATCGGGGCCGCTGAGGAGTACGTTGTTCAGGCTGGTGCCGTCGCATTCGGCGCTTGAGTCGAACACTACTCTTATCTGACCCGGCTTCTTCGGGTGGTACACGCCGAACGTGGGCAGGTACCAGTGTTCTTTACCTGGCTCCAGGGGTGGCGCACGCTCGGCTTGGTCGTTGTCCAGCATTCTCTGCATGAACTCGGTGTAGTGGCTTTTTCTCCAGTGTCCTCCTGAGTGAGGCTAGACGTTTCGCTGCTTGTTCCCGGTTGCTGGGGAGGAGTCGTCGTGGCGACCGGAACGGCAGAGGTGCTACCCAGCTGTGGTCGTCATCCTGGTAGACCTCTTTGTCCATGATGGTCAGGAACGCTTTGTCGTCCACGGACAGCGCTGGTTTGTTGTCGTCTCTGGAGCTCTCGAAGACGGAGTGCCCCAGCCCATCTGTGCTCGTTGCCTGGTCCGGGTCATCCTGCTGGGTGGCGGAGAGGCATTGGTGGCGGTGTGGCTTGCCACTGTAGTCCTCCTTCACCTGGATGTTGTTTGGACAGGGTCGGAGAAAAGATGCACGGCCGTTGGGTAGCACACTTGCCTTGTACACGTTGACTTCGGCTGGTTTGTGGACAGCATCCAGACAGGCCTCTCCCACGATGACCCAGCCTAGGTCGAGCCGTTGCGCATAAGGAGCGTTGTGTGGCCCGTTGATCTGCTCCCGTACCTTGTGGACTCTCAGAATGTCCCTTCCTAAGAGCAGGAGGATAGGTGCGTCGGGGTCCACAGCAGCGATCTTGTGCGAAACTGGCTGGAGGTGTGGATGGTTGTATGCTACCTCTGGTGACGGGATTTCTGATCTGTCGTCGGGCACCATGTCGCACTCGATCAGTGTGGGGAGCGGGAGTTGCAGCTTCCCATCCATGGACTCGAGCACGAAGTTGCTGGCTCGCCTGCCAGAGGTCTCTGTAGTCCCGGAGCAGGTTTTCAGCGTGTACGGTGCTGGGCTGGCTTTGACACCGAAGAGGTTGAAGAACTCTGCTTTGGCGAGAGACTTGTTACTCTGTTCGTCCAGCACTGCGTACATCTTGATAGCTTGCTCTTTTTTCCCGGCAGGAAAGGCTTTGATGGGGCAGATCTTGGCGCACGAGCGTGGCGTGTCTGCATTACCACAGACCTCGGTGCAGTAGGACACGGCTGCCGGTGTTTCCTCCGTTTGCTCCCCGCTTTCCTCCTTATGTGCTTTGGCGTTCTCTGCAGGTGGCGGAGGACCAGGGTGAAGAGCGGCTATGTGTCTTTCACTGTTGCACTCAGTGCATTTGATGGGCGCTTTGCAGTCTTTTGCAACGTGCTGAGTTGACCCACAACACTTGTAGCATATGTGGTTGTCTTTCAGGTATGCCTTGCGTTCATCGATAGTCTTTAGCCTGAAAGCCCTGCACTTTTTGAGTGGGTGTGGCTTCTTGTGCAGTGGACACTCACGGTCTGGTTCGCTGGTGCTCTTCTCCGTGGAACCGGTATGACTGTCGCTGGACTTGGACGTAGCCTCCGTCTTGTGCACGGCCACCGTAGCTTTCTGGTTGGGCTTTACAACCTTGTCGGGTCTGGACGGCGCGGAGGTGGCGAAGGCAAAGCTGGGGTCGTTCCGGACTTTGGCCTGCTGGCGGACGAAGTCTGAGAAGACCGGGAAAGGAGGGAAGGCTACCCCGTATTGTTCCTTGAACCTGGACCCCGTGGTGATCCATCTCTCTTGGAGGCTATAGGGCAGCTTCTCTGCAATGGGGTTTACCCCCCGGGCCGTGTCTAGGAAGGCGAGGCCAGGGAGGTATCCATCCGCCTTCGCGCATTCCAGTTCGAGTAGGATGTCGCCTAGTTCCCGGAGCTTGGCGCTGTCTTTGTTGGTTAGCTTAGGGAAATCTTCCAGCTTTTTAAGCAGTGCATGCTCGATGACCTCTGGTGTGCCGTAACAATCTTCCAGACGTTGCCACACCATGCTGAGGCCAGCAGCGGGATTGAGGACGTGCACTGAACGGATTCGTTTTGCATGTTCGGCTGATTCGGCGCCAAGCCACTTCACTAACAAGTCCAGCTCCTCTCTATAGGAGAGATTTAGATCTTGAGTGGCAGTCACAAAGGATGCTTTCCACGACCAGTAGTGTTCGGGCCGGTCGTCGAACTTGAGAAGGCCGGAGCTGACAAGCTCTCGCCGCATGAGGTACCTGGCCAGATCTTGCGCTTGTTGTGGCTCATGTGAGGTCACTCTCTGGGTGTTTGTGGGCGGCTGCAGGTTGTCAGGATGTGCCCTGGGCGGAGGCCTCACGCTGGGTTCTTCTCTTTTGATGTCCGCGGCACTTAGCATCGGATGTTGGCGAACAGCTGGCCTGGCACCAGCGGCTTGGTGTGTGAATGTTCTCTGGTGCCCCACTGCGGCTGGCCCGGGTGCGGCGACTTGGTGTCTGGGCGTTATTTGGGGTTCCACTGTAGCTGGCCCTGCTCTGGCATCAGCTCTGGCATCTTGGTGTCTGGGTGTTGCATGGGCCTCCACTGGTGTGTGTGTCAGTGGCTGTGATTGTCGGTGAAACAGCGCTGCATGTTGCTGGACATAGTTACCGGCTCGTTCGGCTGCATTGAGGGGCCGTCCTGGAACGTATGGGCCGTGGCGCTTCTCCCCGCTTTCAATATCCTCTTCCTCCTCGTATGCGGCCGCTTCTGCCTTGCGTGCAGCAGCGTTCTTTTGGCAGCTGAGGAGGTGGAGATTGGCTTCGAGTTCAGCTTTTTGCCTCATTGCGTCCGCTGATTGCCTCATTGCGTCGGCTGATTGCCTCAACGCGTTAGCTTCAAGCTCGGCTTTCTGTCTCATCATGCTGGCTTCTTTTTCAGCGAAATCTAGCTCTGCCTGTGCGGCTTTCAGTTTGGCGTGTGCCCTGGCTCTGGCAGTCGACGTTGATCTCCTGCTGGAGCAGTGTGAGGGGTGATGAGATGCTTGAGAACGGGCATCTGGTGTTTGAAATGGCTCTCCCTGTTCAGTTGACAGGTGAATATCTGCTGTGGTTGGCTCTACTGGAGCTCCACCAGTTGCCTGATCGACGGCATTCTGCTCTGGTGTGATTGAATGTTCACTCATGACTTCTTTTTCCATCCTAATCTTCTTACTTGGACCCGCCGCGATGTAGTCTTTTTACTATGCTGCCCTCGGCCTGCGTTACTGCTGCAGAACTAGACAGCTAGCTAACAGTTGAAGAGAAAGCAAGCTGAAGTGTGATTTTGTCCTTTTATTTTCTTTCTTTCATTTCCTTACTGACTTGACTTGCATTTCCACATTCACTTTCACTTCTCTTAACACTTCTCTTTACTTGACACTCTCAAACTGTAAAACTGTAACAGAAAACGAAATAGAAATACATAAGTTTCACATACTTCAACATTTGCACGCGGCACAAATCTACACGCAATCCAGCGATATAATTTCAGCACACACAAACGTGACCTAGCATTGCTAAGTAGAATGAATTAGCCAACATTTCCAGGCAAGTAAAACATCAATTCTGGAGCCAAATAGATCGTAATATACAGCAAAATAGCAGTGCAGTTTCGTTTACAAACTCAATTTTACACAAAAGCTTACTTACAGACTTAAATTGTCCAAGGCACAAGTGTGAAAAGAATTCGGATGCGGGAGAGATGAATTCCGGTGGCTTTACGGCAGAAAACACTTGAAACACTAGCAGGAACTAACCAGGAAGTATATTTGCGCTTAAGGCGCAGTACCGCGAGCAAATCCACTAGGTGGCGGTATTCACCATAAGATTTACGGGTGTCATACTAAACTCAGGCATGAAATGAAATGGAAGGCAGAACAGGGGTCATCCCTGTGTTCGTTCCCCTGGTACTTTGTTCCCCCCCAACCGGGGAACTTGGGACCCTTTTTTTCAAAAAAGGGTTCTATGTTCCCCACTGCTTCCAAGTAGACTACTGCCGCATGGCAAAGCGCAGGTTTTCATTTTCTATTAACACACAACTGAACACTTATTTAGATAACATTTTGAATTTTATTTTTTAAGTGTGAGAGCACCATGAACTAAACACAACAACAGCAACATACAAGCTCAACATAACATGTCATGATAATACGGTTGTAGAAAAAAGTGAGCAGGCACACTTAAAATGAAAAGAAAAGGAAGAAACAAAATCATAGGAGTGTACAGTGAGAGGAACTGATGGCATGCGGATCTCGCAAGAAGACATCAGTAGAATACAAAAACAAGAATTTGACTAAATAAAAACAAGAAAGATTAGAGAACCTGTGGGTTTGTGTACGATTTATGAGTGGAGCACGATGCGAAGCAGAGTTGGAACACACACCCACACCATGCGATCACACCACCGGCGTTCGTCCACAGTAGAAATGGGCAGTGCCAGCTACTGTTCGGAGATTAGAGCTAATTTGCAATCCTGTTGGACAGTGGGGAACGCTTCTGACGGCAGTGCAGAGTTACAATTATGTTGACATTAAAAATGCACTGTTTTTTTTTCACAAATTGCCAGATGCACCAAAAAGTTGCTTAAGGTGCTACATGAGGTTTTTAATTGCCAGGGACGTCAAAAAGTCGCCATATCCTCCTGAGACCCGGCCATTGGCGTTTGTCCACTGTAGTGGACAATACTTTGCTACATGTATCTCAAACAAACTTTATGCAACCTATTTAAATCTGGGATTACTGTAAACTAGACATTTAGGGCTTTACAGTGATACCACATTTGTGGGGGTGGGGCCTGTAAAACACCTGTAATCTGCTTCCAAAATGGCCGCCATTACACTAGCCAGATTTAATGGCCACAGGTGAAGGAAGTGATCATATTTTGGAAAAAAGTATGATTCCATGTGTCCAAATGAATTTGTTTCATAAATGTAACACCCTAAACAAAATGCTAGTCAAGTTTCAGGATTATATTGTAATAACAACCCTTTCAAATCACACCTTCTTTTTCAATGTCCACTGTAGTGGACGTCGGGACTTACGACTTCAAATTTTTAACCAATTTCTACACTTTGGGAAACATGGGGCTGAGTGAGGTAAAAAAAAAAATTCTCAGAATTTTTTTTCCAAAAACTCAAACAAAGAGCTCTCAGGAGATGATGGGAACCAGGGCCAGGGCCAGGCAGTAGAATAGGAAGGTGAAAGGTCAGGCAAACATGTATCTGCCATTGAGTATCATGCACAGGAACACAACTGGCCTATGCCAACGACCCCTACTGCCAGAGATATATCCCTGAAACCCTTAAAATATCAGTTTAGCTAGTACAGGTATTGCCATGTTGAACATTTGATACCTCCAAAATGCATCAATGTTCCTATTATGCTGCTCTAACACTCAGGATATGGTCTAAATCTGTCCACCTGTTCTACGTTTAGGCTACCATACAAACAACAAGTCGGACATCTTGAAAGTCAGCCATCTTGAAAGTGTTGGCCTTTGGAATTAAATTATTTCCATGTCCTATTATAGAATATTACCAAATAAGATTTTTTACAAATCTGTCCACCCACCCAATAATTATCTACCATGTTAATGCGAAATATCTAGATGCAGAGGATGCAGCAGACGTGGGGCATAGGGTGGATACAGTGTCAACAGTCAAGGGAAAACCATAATTAATACTCCTGGCATTTTATTTTATGGCAATAATCATGGTACTGACCATGAAATATGGATGAGAAGCAATACCATCAAGATCTCCCATATTTATGCTTACTTGGTCTCTCCTCATGCGATCCAAGTCAAGGGATGAATTCAAAGGATACTCAGTAGACACCAAAACACACAAGCACACATCTACAATACATTATTATTAATTTCATATGCTATTGTCTTGAGTTATAAACCATAACATCTTCCTTTGTCAGCTTTTTAAGCTCCTATGGAGCAGCTGTGGCCTAATTGGTCCACTGTAGCCTAGTGGTTAAAGAGTTGGTCTTAGGATTGGAAGCATGGACGTGTTGATTGGCCTAATGTAGGCCTACCTGTAGTAAAAATGAAGAATGTGATCTCCTACACCCTTATCCATGGATCAAGCTTATTGAGAAATGCCCCACATTGTTCTATGAAGTTCATCCAATACTTTGTCAATAAATATGTGGGTCAGCAGCTGATAAGTGTAATGTAATGTAAATTTCAAATCCGGAAAGTAATATTTATTGAGGTTGTTCCATGACTCATTTGAAAGGATCCTTTTAAATCAAATTCACATTATGTGTTTTAATGATTTTAGCACTTTTAAAACTATTTTAATGTCTTAAATATAAACATATAGTCTAATTGAAAAGGGCAGTTCATAACGAAGTAATACAGTAAATTAATGCATTAATTAACACAAATCTAGATGAACATAGTCCCGACGTCCACTACAGTGGACATGTCATAAAATAAATAGTAAATATTTTTTTGGGAAAAAAATGTTTTAGTCATGTTTTATTCCACCATAATAATCAAATTATGTAAAAAATATCAAAATCCCACAGCATTCTTTTCCCCCGGTTCTCAGGAGGATATCTAGTCACCAGGGATGTCAAAAAGCCGCTAATTTGGCAACACTGACTATGTAGTACATTTGAAGATACATGTGGGGGAAAATTTTTTTAGAGCCATTCCATGTATGAGAAAGCATCTCATGTACAATTTCTATGAAGTTAAAGATGCACGTCTCTATAAGCACAACAGAGCCAAGTTGTATTCAGTGTGCATACATTCTGCGCTCATCCACGTTCAAAACTATTTCAGTTCACATCTTGAAAAAAAAAATGTTTGGATCTTGTGTAGAAGGTGTATGTAATGCATTTTAATATGCATATCAACCAAAAGCAACAAACCAAAAAAAAACCTACAGTTATGCATTCTGCACATTTACAGCTGTAACGCATTTTGCACATGGTTAGATAATGCCATGTTCGGACCAGGAGTGAACTACGCTGCCTGGTAGTGGTGGTAGCAGGAAAAAGTTAGTAATGTGTCGTTCACGAACGAACCGTTCGTTTTGAACGAGTCTTTGAAGTGAACGAAGCGAACTAGTTCCCCGCCTCTCGTTCACTTCGTTCGTTGGTGAGTCACCTGTCTGTCACTAGTCAGTCAGACAGTAGCAGAAGTGGTCGTCCAATGAGCATTTTAATCTGCGCAAAGGGGCACCACTTTATCTCTTAATGTGATATCTTAATATTACCAGAGTTTTTACACATACCGGGTATTTAGTTCATAATTTAGAAGAGCTCAGCAGTTCACATAGTCCACAGTTCACAGCTCTGAACGAGCTGAGCTCTCGTTCCTGAACGAGGAGCCAGTGAACTGCAGCCAATGGTTTCCATGACCACGAATACACAACTTAACGTGGCAGAGACAAAGGCATACTTCTAGTTGGAAATGCCACTTGTAAATTATATTTTATTCTTTTTTAATGGGTGATACTGTTCAATACATAAAATTAATCTGCAAAATAGGTTTCAGGTGATATGTTTAGACACGAGGAGCACCTTAGATCTACACAGCACAGCGAGAACGAACTGTATTGAGCCCGCGAACGAGAGACCAGCCTGGGCGCATAGCAACAGTCTCCATGACCACGAATAAACAACTTAACGTGGCAGAGACGAAGGCATACTTTTTGGTTAAAAACAGCTTGTAATTGGGCTTTTTTAAATGTGTGCTGCTGTTAAATAAATAATATAACTAGGCAAAATGAGTTAAGTTGATATGTTTGGACATGAGAAGCACACAGGCAAAGTATGAATGCCCCCCTCCTCCTCTCGTTCACTGAACTAGTTCGCTCGTCATTCACCCCTTGCTCTCCTGCATTGTGGCGTGACGTAATCAAAATGAACGACTGAACGAACGAATTCCTCAGCAGAACTGAACGAAGAGAACGAACTGGCGCGAAAGAATCGCCATGCCCTTCACTAGAAAAAGTTAAGCCTTGAATTCACTGATATATGTTTTACTTACATAATCACACAACGGCTCTGGCTTGACAGCCTGGAACGTTCCAATTGCTTTTTCGCTGAGCCACGTAATGCCCCGCGTACATCGAAGGCGAACTAAGCGACCTGTGCGGCGGAAGTCATTGTTTCTCTATGGAGGGAAGGTGAATAAAGCTACCAGAGCGAATTCGGCAGGAGCGAAGCTTCTTCAGCGACCAGTGCGAATTTTGACGGTTAAACTGAAGCCAGGGGCGGAGTGGGGGGACTTTTCCTACCGGGAGAATTTTCCCCTTGGCGGCCCTTAAAAAAAAAAAAAAAAAAACCCTGAAATTATCAGCAGAGAAGGGGTGTGGCCAATTTACTGTTTGACACCGTCAGCCGTTTTGTACACCGTCAATGGAAATCAGCTATAGCTCTGTGGAAAGTAGAAAACCAGCGCTTGTCGAGACATTCAGGAGATTTCAGGGCCGGTTTAGAACGCATAGCTGCTGCACTATTACATGTCACGGCCGCGGCCCACCGGGACAAGTCCCCGATCTCCCGATGGCCACTCCGCGCCTGACTGAAGCTAATCTTAAGCGAATTAGTTTTGTCGCGGTTCGGCGAAAACCAATTGGAAAGTCCATATCAAGGAATGTCCCAGACTGTCAAGACGTTATGTGATTAGCTGAATCAAACATGTCAGTGCAGCGTCCAGAGTGAATTAAATGAATTCATTGCGAAACTTCTTCAACCACCCCAGCTACCTGGGTCGCATTGGTAGCACTTGATGTACACGGGGCATCATAGCTCATTACCATAAGATAAGCTTGACTTTAATCATTCAGGTTCACTCGTTCCTGGCGAATTCGCTTTGGTAGCGCTGGTCGTGTGCCCTCCATAGAGAAACAATGGAGGGAGCAATTGGTTCCAATAAAAAAACATTTTCCACTGTCTCCTTGTTGTGCAGGACTGTTTTGTGGAGCTGTGCATCGCACACTGCACACAGCATCGATTTGCCTCCTGTTGGCAGCGGTGACACTGCTTGTCCTGGAGTCAAAGACCGCCTCCAGAAGAAAGTTCTCCTGCCACCTCTGATGCGCTGAGGCCTGCCTGTCCGTGACCGGCTGCAAGTCTAATATCAGTGTTGCCAGATTTGTCTGACCAAATACCGCCCAAAATGTGCTAAATTCCGCCCAAATTGAACAAATTTCATTGACCTTTATGGGCCCAAAACGGCTGAAAAATACGCCAAATAACCAATTTTTCCTGTTTTTTTTTTTTTTTTAAACAGCAGATGCTCATCCCAAGTAGCCCAATTTTGCAACACTGAAGTGTTGCCAGATGTGTCTGACCAAATCCCGCCCAAAAGGTTCTCAAAAACCGTCAAAATGCGCTAAATTCCGCCCAAATTCAACAAATTACATTGACTTCTATGGGCCCAAAACGGCTGAAAAAACCGCCAAATGGCCAATTTTTCCGTTTTTGCCCGCCGACGCTCATCCCAAGTAGCCCAATTGGGCGGGCACCCGCCCAATGCATTGATATCATGTAAAACTGTGCTCTGTGTGTGGACAATGTAGAATGTTCAGACAGATAACTGGTTGGTTTTACTTTGACCTTATGTAGACAATTCCATTATTGTCATTCACTTCTTACAACACATATTATTATGCACATATATCCTGACTTGAGCCAGATTTTGACATAGAACCTTGACCAAAAAAAAGGTGAACAAGAGCTTTCCATAAATAAGAATATGATGTTACATACTCTAAAACACAACCATTGTATCATTCCCCACATGTGAAGTTTGTTTAAGTGAGTTTTTGGTGCATCTGGCTACACTTTGAAATGCATCATTATCAGTGACAATTATTGTTTTTCAACATATTTGTGACTGCGCTGCCGTCAGAAGCGATTCTCACAGTTGAGCAGGGCTGCAGATTAATGTCATGACTTCATTCAGGCACTTTTCAGGCAGCGAATAGCGATTTTCTTTTGGCAACACTGGCTACGGATTCTAGGAGAATTATTATCCAGTCTCTATACTCATGAAAGGCGTGATGTTTTCCATGTGCGCCCTGTTATGGGGGAAAACAGCCAATGCAAGTCAATTGGTGATTTTGGGGTTTAATAAACGAAAGATAAGGACCTGTAGACTAGCGTTGTTCACGCGCAACATGCTGAAAACGTGTCAGATGAGGCTAATGATTTCCAGCCCAAATGCTCAAAAACTGCCTAGAAGCTCAAAATCCGGCCCAATTCTTGGCGGGAGATGTTTTGGCAACAGTATGGTGTTGGCAAGTCGGACGCTTTGGCCAGTGGAAGTGACTGTGGGTTGTCAGATGAGGCTGATGATTTCCAGCCCAAATGCTCAAAACCCGCCTAGAAGCTCAAAATCCCGCCCAATTCTACTGATTTCTATGGCAAAAATTGGAAGGGTTTTTCTGCTAAATGCCCTTTCTATCCGCACACGGCCATCCTAAACAGCCCAATCTGGCAACACTGGAAGTGACTGTGGGATGTGCATGTGCAGACCCCAACCGGTGAAGGAATTGGCATTTCATTGTGGGTGCAAGCTGCTGCGAGATGCGACTCCGGGGTGAATTTCTCGACCAAGTTAGCAACTAACTGAGTTGCAATGCAATTTCCCATTTGGCAACTTACTGAGTTGCTAACAGGTTAGCTACAGCATGTAGCTTCACATGTTGTGAAACGGGTGCTGGTTTTTAGAGAGTGTCCAGCTGTTGTTGGTAGTGGAGGCTAAAGGTACACACTGTGTAGGATTTTTAGATGTTTATTTCCAGAATTCATGTTAGCCATTCACTGATGTTGCCTTTTTCGTGAATACTTACCACCACCATCAAATTCTAAGTATTCATTATGACTTCGAAAATTTTCACTTTTCATTCGTGAAAAGGGGGATTTTCTCCATAGTCCGCCATTTTGGATTTCCAGTTATAGCCATTGTTAGCTGCTAAAATGTGTGTACTTGGGCCATACTAGAAAATATTAGTTTATTACTTAGTAAACTTTAATGAAAAGATGAAATTTGGCAATAGGCAGCCCAGTTTCAATGAGCAGCATAGTTGCAGTACCTTTTTTGGCCATTTCCTGCACAGTGTATCTTTAAAGAAAATGTAATGCATCAGATAAGTGTCATATAGAGTAGTGTTTCTCAACCTTTTTGTAGGCGAGACTTTCAATTCACTAAAAAAAATCTCAAGACACCCAAACCAACAAACCGTAACATGACATCACATTCCATACCACACAAGCTTATAAAAGTAACATGTTTGGAGAAGTTGCAGCTTTATCTCAGACAGGCTATGTCAGGGGTGTCCAAACTTTTTTTAGTGAGGGCCGAATACAGGAAAATGAACAAGGGGCCGGGCCGCACTTTAGCGGTGACATAGCCAATTGTGTGATGACCGGTGAGGTACCAAATACACAAGGGAGAGAAAAGCTGTCTGGTAGCCCATGATTTAGGCTATTTCCAATATTTTCGAGAGGCAATGTAAGAAAAGGTAACAAAAATTGCATCAATATTATTGTGTCAGTGTATGAATTATCCACATGTACACGGTTAACAATTAAGCTTATTATTAATTGTTATTAATTATTATTAAATTGATATTTTATTATTGCCTACAATCAATCAATGCATGTTTATATGCTGTTTTATTTGTATTTAATTCTTATTATAGCCACTACTTGCTGTTCCCCGGCACTTCATGGGTTAATGTGAAACTCGCGCTGATCCAATCAGATCAAGTGCCTCTCTCTCAGACGCACGCAGGCAGGGATGAAAACAAAAAGGCAGCTCTTCTCTCTGTGCCTCCCTCAGTTTAAATGAGCTAGTTCTGTCGTAACCTAGCATGTTGAGCTAACTTGCTACAGCCAAAGAGGCAATTTTAGAGGATGGATTCACAAAGCAATCAAAAATAATGTCACTTGTGCAAAATGTGCTTACAGTACAGCATGATACTATTCCAACTGTGGGTTAAAGTTACAAATAAAAGTGCTAAGCAATCGCTAACGCTAACCGCTAATAAAGTTTGGAGTGTTTATAAGCAGCTGTTGCCGTAACTGTCTCCTATTATTTGGTGACGGACGGCGCTAACATAACAATGCCATAATATCATTACTACCAAACCGCCGATTACATCTTATTTTAACAAGGTGATGAAAAAGTACCCAAACTACCCCGGCCCCAATTGAAACTTGAAAAATATCTTAGCATCATGCTTTAGTTCCCAGCCTGTCATCCTGAACTCAGTGTGAAAAGGTCTGGGTTCCCATGCATAGAATTTTGCAAACTAGTTCATCTGTGTTTGTTAGAAGGCATTGCTCATTTGTGGTCAAGCCAAAATATTTCCTTTGGATGCAGCAATAGCAACTATCATTTCCCCCTTGTTTCTCTGATAGGGCTACTACAGTAACAAACATCAAGAAACAACTAGCCTAGTGGAAGTGGAGAAGTTTTAGTGGGTGGCGCCACCTGGTGTTCAAACTCAGAATTGCAACAGAGTTGCAATGAAGGTCAAATGTAATGTGCGGGCCATGTTCTATCACATTTTAAAAATCTGCCGCGGGCCAATAAAAACGGGCTTGCGGGCCGGAGTTGGCCCGCGGGCCTTAGTTTGGACAAGCATGGGCTATGTGTATGCCATACGGGCCACCTAAATTTACTTTATTGTGCGTAAATGGTAGATGGTGGATGAAAGATTCCACTGACTAAGCATTCATTTATTAAGTAGGACAAAAATGTATTATATTACATTATTTATTTAATAATTCTGGTCAATTTCACATACCGTCAGCCACGTTTCCACTGCACCCCTGAGGAAGGGATGGCACCCTGGTTGAGAAACACTGATAATGTGTGATGTAAATGTAATGTAAGTTAATCGTCCTTCTCTAGAGTACAGTGGTGCGCACCGATGCGTTCTGGGATAGCGAGAGGGAGGGCTGCCTGTGGTGGGGGTGGTGTGGGCGGGACATAAACAGGAAGCAGAGGCTGTGCCACTTCCTCTTCAGCTCAGCCTGCACCTGGCAAACAACAACATAATACCACCAACAATAATAACAAATGCATATGGTAATTGCTTAAGTTATTACAATAAAAACAATACTGAAAACTGAAATATATATCAAAAATATAACCAAGAGATAGTGTGTCTGTGCGTTTCTCAGTGGCTATGGGGGTTAAAACACATTACTATAATCCCTGTCAGATATACTGCATATATTTAGGAATCGCACCAGAGAGTGTGTGTGTGTGTGTGTGTGCGCGTGCATTTGTGTGTGTGTGTACTGACCTCTGAATTCAGAAAGCAGTAGAGGATCGCCACCACCAAACCCTACACACACACACACACACACACACACACACACACACACCATTGCAAAAGTTCTAAATAACTTGCTAATATTGATAACCCCACCCTATTTTTCTCTCGCACACAAACACAGATAACACACACCTGGAAGGAGCCTATTCCGAGGTCAAATAATATCTTGTAGTCGGCAACCGACTCATTGAGGGAGACGAAAAGAACGTAGTGAATCCCAAACAACGGGATGAGAAGTAAAGTGGATTTTGCCAACCGCCTGGAGGGAGAGAGAGAGACAGAGAAGTGAAGTCTAAATTTAGAGTGGTCCCAAAATGGTGCCTTGTGGGGCCCCCACATCTAATCCTAGTTAGAAACGCTTCCATCTGTAACTTGTATTGTTATGACTGAGGACAGTTATGACTGAGGACAGGAGACTCCCATTACCTGTATTGTGATTGGTGGAGACTCCCGTTACCTGTATTGTGATTGGTCAGCGCCCGGACATCGGAGCTTCTGGAGGAGGATGCGAACGATGTGGAGGAAGAGCACAAAGTTCACCTACACACACACACACACACACACACACATACACATACACACACATTATCAAATCAATTGACCAACCAACTCCAGCACAGTGGTTGCCAAACTCATCCCCTTTGCATTCAGAAGTAGAAGAAATCCACACCCTAAAAGGGGGTCCACACAAAAAAAGTTTGGGAATCACAGCTGAACACATGATGATAGTCATGCCTCCATACAGGAGTGTTATTTTTTCTGGCCATGGTAAAGTCAAGTGCAGCTAGTACGTGCATGTGCGTGTGCGTGTGTACGCACTGTGATGGACAGTGTGATTGGTCCATTGATTAGCCAACCAGGCAGAGTGCTGTCATTCCTCTCCCAGCACCTAAACACACACACAAACACACAAAACACACACACACAATGTGTTTTTCAAGACTGTCAGTTTGTGCCACTCCTTTATCATGCAATAATTGATTTGACATTTTCAACAATATTTGCAACAACACATTACGTAATAACACCGCCATTTGTGATACCATTTTTCTCTATTTGTAATAATTGCATATTGCAGTGGTTATTACAACATGTAATTATAATTTATCAAGTCCTCATGAAGACATTTAAAAGGAACTTTGATTGTTGGGTCGTTTCAGGCACAAACATTTTTTACATCGATTTTCAAGACCAAGACCATGTAATTAAAATATTATTGTTTGTCACACGTTATCTGCAGTCTCTGCAACTGCCATCTTTATATAACTAACGCGCACACATTGAGTGCGTTACAATATGCGACCTTGCTCCCTCCACTTGTGCTTGTCTCCTCGTCCCGCCTCCTGGCCCCTCCTCCGTGGAGAAAACCATAAAGTTTCCCAGCTGTCAGCCTAGCCACAACAACTTTTGAGGGACTGTTTTTCATTCACCATCCCAAATGCAAATGAGAAAAAGACTGTACAATTGAGCTTTTGCAAGTTATTGAAATATAATGCAGTTGTCAGTGATGTCATCATGACATATTACTTCCTGGTACGAGGAAACAAGCACAAGTGGAGGAGGCAAGGTCGCATATTGGAACGCACACACACACTTTGCTACTTACCCCGTGTCCTCCAAGTAAAGTCTTGCAATAGCCCACGCGGCCACAAACACTGCTGGGATAGCTGCAAAACATACACACACACACACACACACACACACACACACACACACACACACACAGTGTAGGTACTATGTTTACTTTATTGTGGCTTCTATTGAGGATTGTGGCTTCTATTGTGGCCTCTATTTCATTCTAATGTTAACATTATGAACACTCTAGAAGTTTCACAAGGATAGAAAGTCTAATCCTGTAATGGTATAATAAAAAAATGCTCCCTGTGTGTGTGTGAGAGAGAGAGATGCCTCACACCAAACGATGAGCAGGTAGTGTGTGAGGTGTGTGTGTGTGTGTGTGTGTGTGTGTGTGTGTGTGTGTGTGTGTGTGTGTGTGTGTGTGTGTGTGTGTGAGACGCCTCACCCCAGCCGATGAGCAGGTAGTGTGTGAGGTGTGTGTTACCTCACCCCAGTCGATGTGCAGGTAGTGTGTGTGTGTGTGTGTCTGTCGCCTCACCCCAGCCGATGAGCAGGTAGTGTGTGAGGTGTGTGTGTGTGTGTGTGTGTGTGTGTGTTGCCTCACCCCAGCCGATGAGCAGGTAGTGTGTGAGGTGTGTGTGTGTGTTGCCTCACCCCAGCCGATGAGCAGGTAGTGTCTGAGGTGTGTGTGTGTGTGTGTGTGTGTGTGTGTTGCCTCACCCCAGCCGATGAGCAGGTAGTGTGTGAGGTGTGTGTGTGTGTGTGTGTTGCCTCACCCCAGCCGATGAGCAGGTAGTGTGTGAGGTGTGTGTGTGTTGCCTCACCCCAGCCGATGAGCAGGTAGTGTGTGAGGTGTGTGTGTGTTTGCAGCGTCAGCAGTGCGTGCAGGTACAGTCCCTCCACCAGCAGCCAGAGGAAGTTTCCCATGATGCAATACTGGCACAGCACCAGACTCAGCCTGCAGCCCACCTGTGAACAACCACAACACGCACACACACACACACACACTTTTAAAGTATTTACACACATGCACACACACACACACTTTTAAAGTATTTACACACATGCACACGCACGCACACACACACACACACACACACACACTTTTAAAGTACATTCACACGCACACGTTTTTTTTTTTTTTTTTTTTTTTTTCAAAGAGTCTCGCTACCCCCTGCTGGGCAGCAGCATGGCACGCCCCACGAGACCAGTCATCTGTTCATATCTAGTTGAAACCCAGTGTGCGTCCTAAATTCAATCTTACACTTTGTTAAAAAACACACACACACACAGTTATGTGTAATAAGTTATGTGCATTAGGTTTGCACGATATGTCAAAAAGGTATTAAAAAGGTTGACATTTTAAGTTGATGCTGTATATTAGCCATGTTTTTTTCCTAATAATAATAATGTTGGAAATAAAACATTGCTCTCAGTTGTTTCATACATGATAAAGTGTAGAATGGCAAGTAGAGAGGGGAAAATATATGTAGATATAATAAATATCGCGAGTAATATCAATATCGCGATATACAGTCATGTTATCGTGTATCGCATATTTTTCTAATATAGTGCACCCCTAATGTGCATCCAAGATCAGCCTGAAACATACACATCTAAGGACGGGAGACTACATCACGTGTACACGGTAACGTGTCTGGGTTTTCACGTGCCAAATATAGTCACCCTCCCTGTAGTCATCAATCCTGATCCAGATTCTTAGAATATTGACCTACAAAGGCAAAGTGCAGTAACTATGCCAACCATAGGCGGCGCTATAACAATGCCCGTGGGGAGGCTAAAATAATAATAATAATAATATTAATTAAAAAAAAATATATATATTATTATTATTATTATTATTTATATGTTGTAGGGGGTTACGGGGGTATGGTCCCCTGCAAGAAAATTTTGACAAAAGCACTGAAAAATGGTGTATTTCAAGCCCTTGAGAAACCTTGCTCCACTGCTTTTCACTGCCTGTCATTAGCACATTTGCAGGGAATTCTGATAGCGATATAGGCCTACTATTCCGTTTGCAAACTTCATTCATTCCAAATACCATAGCGTGTTCAACGAATTTTCCTATGTATTTAAGATGCATTTAGGCTTAGAGAGTTAAAACATTGAGGCCCAATATGGCTATTTTCGTTTTGATTGATTTGATTTGATTCTTTAATGTCCACAGGTGTGGAAACTTGTCTTCAGTTTCACAATTATAAAAGACGTACAGTTTTAAATTGGCTCGTCTTCAATGCCCCCTTTTTTGCATGTGAGAAAAGAAAGAAAAACATCTTCGGGAAAACCCGAGGAAAACGTTGCGCAACCTTTCCTCTTGAACTTTAACTTTGGCATAGATAGACCATTTGGACAGGCAGTCAGTTTCATATGCTTCAAGTCCGCTCCCGGTGCCGTGCTCGGTCAGCATTTCCTCTCGATGTGCTTGATTATTTTTTCGTAATATTTCTCCAGTCCCTAACCCCACCAACAGTAAAAGCCTGGTCCCTAACGTTGCACAGAAACTGACGGCAAGGGAAACAGAATACGGCATCTCTTTGTTTGCTATAGCCTACTCAAGCCACGAGTAAGCCTTCAAGTATTCCGCACTAAATGCTCTGGTCTGCTTACCGAAATCACGTTTTGGGTATTGAAGCAAGACAGGACATTCGCCAGATTCTCAGCCGTATGACGCTCAGGCATGGCTTTTGTCTGCAGAACAGCGCTCCGCATCTCCCACTCTAGCATGTAATGACGGGTGAGGATTCAGTAGTTAGTGCCGTCCACGAGTCGGTGGTTAGGGACACTTAATGTGCATTCGCAAAATCATTGCGTAGGATGATTGCATTTTCATCGTGAAGTTTTTTCGAGCCTGCTAAGTAATTTTTTTCCGAGATTGAACTGTGTATTCTGGCTCAAGAAAGTTCATGAACTCCCGAAAGCCTTCTCCTTCCACAAAGTTAATGGGCAGCATATCTTTTGCTACCATCTTCGTGAGAAGCACTGTTAGCTGTTCTGCACGTCTAGCATTCATTAGTAACACTTTGCCATCGCAGTTACGTCTCTTTAATCTTTCAGACATGTTTTTCATGCATTTTCCACCCATAAAAACAATAGGAATAAAAAAATGATTTTACATTTTCATTTTATTTTTTTTCTTATGACAACTTCCCCTAGCCTGTTAATAATGCCGCCCGTGATGCCAACGTTGAAAAAAGCCTTCTAAGCCTTGGTGTTAGGTTGGATATTGTAGTTACTTGACACAGCAATATCTCTATAACAGGACACATTTGGGCCAGAAGGCTTTGTGACAAGGAGACATAATGAAAACCATTTCAGTCTAAACCTAATTTTGTCAAAGTGTGTGGTTACTGCACTTTGCCTTTGTATTTTAGGTCAGAATAGTTATTGTGCGCTTTGATTAGCATGCTAGCGGCTGTCTTACCAGTGATCCAGTGGGGTTGCAGTGTGCGGTCTGCGTGTGTGTGAAGATGAGATGGTCTTTGATTAGCACGCTAACCGCTCGTAGCATGAAGGAGATGAAGAGGTTCAAGTGGATGTAGTTCCTGGTACAGCGCAGACGCCTGTTGACAAACAACAACAACAACAACATGGATTCATATAGCACAATAACAATAACAACAACTATACAGCCTCCTGAGGTCTGTACCTGAGGTCCGACACATGCCTCACTCACCTATGTGATTACATCAGACAAGAAAGTGAAAATGGAAATTATACAGGCATGGTTTTATTAGATTTACAGAAAGCATTTGACACGGTGGACCATTCAATTCTTTTATCTAAGTTGCAATGCATGGGTTTTGGCCAGGCATCATTACAGTGGTTTAAATCATACCTATCTGATAGACATCAAATTTGTGATTATGATGGGGTATTGTCAGAACCCTTGCAAATATCGTGTGGGGTGCCCCAAGGTTCAATTTTAGGCCCTTTGTTATTCCTTATTTATGTAAATGATATGCCAGCAGCTGTTAAATGTATGTCATTCTTTATGCTGATGACTCCTCTCTACTTGTATCTGGCAGGGACACCTCTCAGATTCAACACACCCTCACTGATGAGTTGAACAATGTAAGACAGTGGCTGCTAGACAATAGACTGTCATTGCATGTGGGGAAAACTGAATGCATTTTATTTGGTACCAAACATAGGATAAAAAAGGCACCTGAGTTAAAAGTCACATGTAACGGTAACGAAATACAAACAAAATCAACAGTTACATATCTAGGTTTAACATTGGATCAGACTCTGACTGGTCATTCAATTGCAGAGAAGCTATTGTATAAAAGTGCTTCTAAATTGAAATTTTTGTACCGTAACACAAGGCAATTAGATTTAAAAGTTAAAAAACTTCTTGTGTCAGCGCTTGTGCAGTGCCATTTTGACTATGCCTGTTCAGCATGGTACAGTGGCCTGACAGTGAAAATAAAAAATCAAATGCAGGTTATGCAGAACAACATGATCCGTTTTATATTAGGTAAACCATCTAGGTATCATGTTACTTCAAATGATTTTAAGAAAGTGGACTATCTGCCTGTGAAATTAAGGGTTGAACAGCTAAAACTGAATCATATGTTTAACATTATAAATGGGATAGCACCTAAGTACTTGGGATCCCAAATTGTAATGGTGCATACTCAACATGCCCATGGAACAAGAGCAAGTGTTCGCTCCTGTAAGGTACCAGCTTCAAAAAGCACAGCTCGCAGCTCTTTCTTTTATACAGGGATTATGCTATGGAATAGCCTTCCACTAAATATTAAAATGGCAGAAACAAAAAGGTGTTTTAAACAAAGAGTTAGAGTATTTTTGTGGAATAAAGTGGAGAACTAGGTGACGTAGGAATGTGATGGCATATGTGTATGTGATATCTGTTACATGTTTTTGTTATGTCTTGTCCTCTTCCATCAGGGACCATGTTGGAAATAAGTGTTTACGCTTTTACATGTTATCCCTTGGATACCTTTTTGTCTTCCTATATCCATAAATAAACCAAACCAAACCAAATACTATTAACAAACAACAACATGAATTCATATAGCACAATAACAACAATATGGATCCATATAGCACAATAATAACAATATGGATTCATATAGCACAATAACAACAATATGGATTCATATAGCACAATAACAACAATATGGATTCATATAGCACAATAACAACAACATGGATTCATATAGCACAATAACAACAACATGGATTCATATAGCCTAGCGGGGGTGGGGGGGGGGGTGGTTTAGGGGCGCTGGCAACATAGCTATGGAAGGAGAGGGGGGAGGACGTTACTGTCTGTCTTATCCACAGTTACCCACATTCTTCTGTAGGAATACGTTTTCTTCATACCCTCTTTAATGATTGTAATGTTTTATTGCGATGGTCTCATTCGTTTAATCATAGTTTTCCATTCGGACGCCGCCTCCTCCCCTTCTTCAGGCATCACAATAACAAGAACAGAACAACAATAACTATACAGCCTCCTGAGGTCTGTACTACAAAGCGGGGTTAAAATGTAGCCAGGGATGTAGTCCACTTTTTTGTGGTGGGTGTACTGTATATATTTGTGTTATTTTCATCCGTAGTCACTCTTTTTATCCATTGCAAAACGGGCCCTGTATATTTGTAATATTCTAAATAATGGATCAATCAATTTTAGGTGGGTATACAGAAAATCCTGAAGTGTTGAAGTGGGTATACAACATATACTACGTAGACCACACCACTGGTCAGGGGTGTAGTGACCACAGCAACAGCATGTTAACGTTAATCAGGGTACCTGAAGGAGCACAGAATCGCCACGCTGGTCGTCAGGGCAACCAAGGAGAGGGCGTGGCCTAGTGTGTACAGAACTCTCACCACCAAGAAGAAGACCAGCTGCACGCACACGCACACATACATGCACACACGCACACACACACAAACACACACGTCATGGGGGGGAAATGAGGGGAAAAAAGGTTTATGGTTGTACAGAAGTGTTAACAGATAATGTAAGTGTGTGACTGTTTATTGTAAACTTGAAAGATATCAAGTATAAATGAAAAGACAATGTTTTGAAAGAATTTTACATGAAAATATTTCTTATAGATAAAGTATTAATAATAAAAGTTTGTGTGTGTGTATGTGGCTACCATCTCCTTATGTGGCGTGGTGTGTGTGTGTGTGTGTGTGTGTGTGTGTGTGTGTGTGTGTGTGTGTGTGTGTGTGTGTGTGTGTGTGTGTGTGGTTACCTTCTCCTTATGTGGCGTGGTGTGCGGTGTGTGTGTGTTTGGTTACCTTCTCCTTATGTGGCGTGGTGTGCGGTGTGTGTGTGTTTGGTTACCTTCTCCTTATGTGGCGTGGTGTGCGGTGTGTGTGTGCCGTGGTTCCACAGTGTGTGCGTGTGTGTGTGTGCCGTGGTTATCTTCTACTTATGTGGCATGGTGTGTGTGTGTGTGCATGCATGCATGCGTGTGTGTGTGGTTACCTTCTCCTTATGTGGCGTCCTGTGTGTGTGTTTTGGGTGTGTGGTTACCTTCTCCTTATGTGGCATGCGTGTGTGTGTGTGTGTGTTTACCTTCTCCTTATGTGGTGTGGTTCCACAGGCCGTGCTGATGTTCGGGAAGACGTCGGACCAGGCGCCATCCGGTGAACAGTTCCTGCTGATCACACCTGCACACACACAACGCAACAGCAGACATTTTTGTAGTCCAATTTCCACGCTTTGCAATGCGTTTCAATGGGACAAGACTACAAATGGCTAATTGAAGTATGTAATAGTAATAGTAATAATAATAATTGATAATGATAATATTTCTGACCGTGAGTGTGGAACAGCTCCTTCAGGATGTCTGGGCAGGGGATGGTGACGGTGGCGTTGACCTCCGATTGACCCCAGCACATGAGGCGATCCCAGAACCCTTTGCAACGCACACCTGAACGACAGACACTCACACGCTCAACACATACTCTTTAGTTAGTCACACCCAGTGATTGGATATTCCGTAGAGTTAGCAAAGAGTATCCAATCACTGGGCGTGACTAATTAGGCTGATACACTTAGAAGTGTGCAGACTAGGTTTTGAGAAATACCCACAGTGTGTGTGTCTGTGTAGAGCTGTGTGGTTGTGTGTGTGCGCATGTGCATGTGACAGTACCTGTGTGTGCGCGTGTTTATGTGCATGTGTGTGTGTGCGTGCTTCACCTCCAGATCCCTCGCTCCTCCTCTCCTCCTCCTCCTCCTCGGCCGTCAAGCGAGTGCGGCACTTCTCCTCCTCCCTTCGCAGAGCCTGGTGGAAGTTGCAGCGCGGGTGGCTAGCGCTAGCCTGACGGTTAGCACGGCACACAAACAGCAGCCATTTTTGTAGTTTAATTTCCACATCTTATAATGGGTTTCAAGTGAGGAAAGACTACACTAGCCCAACTGAAGAAACCACTTGTGTAGTTCAATAGGAAAGTTTTACAATGGGTGGCTAGCGTTAGCCTGACGGTTAGCACGGCACACAAACAGCAGCCATTTTTATACCTCGGTTTACATTATTCAGGGTTCCCACTGATGCTTGAATTCCTTGAAAATGCTTGAATTTTGCTAGCCTAGTTGTCTCTACTGTATCTCTGTCGGTCTCTCACACACTAAGGGAAGTGAGAAGTGAAGTGAGTAACGGCCATTTTCCGTGGATTTCACCGAAGAGTATCAAATCAGTAGTTCTAAGTGTAATTAACAATAGGATCCTCCTTGGTGAAATCTGCGAAAGATCAGGCGTTGCTCACACGAGCAAGGCTAGCACACTTCATATTGAGAAATACCATCAGTATCTCTCGGACAGTGTGTTTGGTCTCTTTGAACAATGTGTGCATACAGTGTGTGTGTGTGTGTGTGTGTGTGTGTGTGTGTGTGTGTGTGTGTGTGTGTGTGTGTGATGCAACTGTACAACAAATGGAGCACTCCTAAACAGAATAATTCATGTTACAAATAGATGCTCACACACACACACACACACACACACACACACACACACACACACACACACTTTTCAAGTATCTGTGTGTGCATATTTCTTATTTGTTTGCACTGTGACTACAGTATTTTGGTGAGTAGATAGTAAGACCTCAGAATACTAAAGGCCATGTGTTTGATTTATTTAGATTACTGTACATTAGATTAGACTAGATTAGATTACTGTAGATTAGATTAGCCTTCATTGTCTCTAGTGAGTAGCAGGGTTCCCACTCTAATTCAGATATAAAATTCCATGATTTTCCAAGACTTTCCAGACCCAAAAAGCAGAATTTCCATGACCACTTCCGTAAAAAAAAATGACGTAAATTTGTTTTTTTTAAAGTGTGAAAACGAAACATTATCTTCACCCCTAGAGCCGACGCCGAGCTGCTGCCAGACTGCAGTGGGCTCATTGCATTCTAGAATGTTGCACATAACAGCGTGAAACCAAACAATCTCTGGCAAAGCGTTTTAGGATAGCCAATAAGAAACAATGTTCTACACCAAACAAAAACGTTTCTAGTTTTACACAAATGTTAAGAAAATTCCATGATATTCCATGACTGAGCATGCAAAATGCTAAAATTCCATGACTTTCCATGACTGGAAAAACTTTTATGAAATTCCATGATATTCCAGAAATTCCATGACCCGTGGGAACCCTGGAGTAGCCACTAGGGCAGGTGTCACCAACGTGGTGCCCGCGGGCGCCAGGTAGCCCTCCAGGAGCTTCTGATGTGCCCTTCAAGGATGTTTGTAAACAGTGTCGACTACAAGATTTTGGTCATAGTTAATGTTTTTTCTTAATTTAAATATGCAATTATTTCTTTATAGCCTATAACGAATATTTCCTTATCTTATAAGCAAATTATCATTCAACCTAGAGTGATTTGGGAATTATGTCAAAACATCAGTAGAGGATTTTGAACAAAATAGCCCTCGGGTAGCTCTTAGTAGCCCTCGGGTAGCCCTTGGTAGCCCTCTGACCCAGAAAGGTTGGGGACCCCTGCACTAGGGAGTGTGATTTATCATAAACACCTGATCAGCACAGCAGACAAACATAAGGAGCATGTCTAATAAACCAGGAAAAGTGTAACAACAGAGAATTGTTAGTATTAATATTTACTACTACAGTATATCCATCTTATATTTATTACTATTTCCATCTTGGCTCTAACAATCATCAAATAGTCATTCAGAAATAATGCAAACCATGCATATCGCACACACCGCTATACCTGAGCTACATAGGCAATCATTGGCCATAGCTCAGAGAAATACTAAATACTAATTAAGTGTGCAGTCTTTTATTGAAACCCATTCTGCGATGTGTAACTGAACTATAAAATGGCCTCTTCAGGTAGCCCAGTGCTGTAACAATCTTCTATGTATGGACACTACAGTTTTCTCCATTATTAAGTGCCAAAGACACAATGTGGGCACTGACTAGTTTTGACACAAACTGTTTTGGGAGAGATATGAGCTTTTGGCAGCTGATCCACATAGTTGTGCTAAATAACTTTGGTAAAGGCACCAATTAAATGAAAATGAACTAAAGTTATTGAGAAGGATGTATGTGGCAGCTATGGTACTGCCTATGTACATGAGAAAAGGGTTAGTTTTGAAGCAAGAATGAGCAGATTGGGGAGACATGACATTTTGCCAGTAATAATATAATAATAATTGTATTTATAGCACTGTATACAAGGCATGCAACTCAAAGTGCTTAACAAATGGGGAAAAAACATAATTGTTTGAGATGGATTTAAAGGAGGTAGAGAGGAGAGGCAGAAATAGCAGACATTTTGCCAGTGATCTGAAGTATTAAGCAGAACTGTAAGTCTGTTTGGCTGAATGATAATATAGTTGATGATGTGATATGTCCTCTTTGTTTTCTAGACAAGAATTTATGGAAGAATGTATGGCTCTTTTGACGGGATTCGGATCATAGTGTCTCGTTCCTTTCAAAGAGGCATTCAAAAAACTGTCACTTATGTTCGATTATTTATTCAGTATTTCGAATGTAATATTTTGACTCCACCGCTGGGTAATTTTGTCCAAACAACTGATTCTCCTGCTTCTAAAGACCGTTTCTGCCACTCCTTAAGGCAGACAATTGAAGTACTTGCATCAAGTTCACATGCCTAAAGGTAATGAAAAATGAACGAAAAAGCGGTAGAGGGACTCCCCCAGCTGTGATCCGGTTCCCATCGTTCACTACTGGGAGCCGTTCAGAAGAATTGCCTCGTTCGCGAACATCACAACACTACTGTTTTCATGAAATAAGACAAACCATTGGAGAATAACTTTAACAGAGATTACATGACATTTAGCCAGAGAGTTTTGCACATTTCAAATTGGCTCATACGTGTGTTTGTGTGTGTGTGTGGTGTGTGCTTGCATGTGCGCGTGTGTGCATGCGCACATGTGTGAGTGTCCCCATTTTGTAGTGAAAACTTCAATTAGACTTTGCCCAAGGCTAACATTGTATCCCCTCTGTGTTAGCTTCTAAATGTGTGTGAGTGAGAGAGGGGGGGGGGAGCGAGAGCTTCTAAATGTGTGTGTGTGTTTGATTGAGTGAATGAGAGAGAGAGAGCAAGAGCTTCTAAATGTGTGTGTGTGTGTGTGTGTGTGTGTGTGTGTGTGTGTGTGAGAGAGAGAGAGAGAGAGAGAGAGCTTCTAAATGTGTGTGTGTGTGATTGAGTGAATGAGAGAGAGAGAGAGCAAGAGCTTCTAAATGTGTGTGAGAGAGAGAGAGGGGGGGGGGAGCGAGAGCTTCTAAATGTGTGTGTGTGATTGAGTGAGCGAGAGAGAGAGAGAGCAAGAGCTTCTAAATGTGTGTGTGTGTGATTGAGTGAAAGAGAGAGAGAGAGAGAGCACGCGAGAGAAAAGCAGAGATTTGTCTGTCTGTCTATCTACAGTTCCCGCCAAAAAGTCTTGGAACAGCGAGCCAAAATCTGTTGTTTTTATTTGTTCACAGAAGAACCAACGGATACGATGACAAGATGAATATGAAACAGAAGTTCAAAATGTCTTTGGTGGACAACAAAAACAAGAGGAGTTGGCATCCATTTCCATAACTTCTGGAGGGGATTGTATCTGTCTGTCTATCTGTCTATCTACAGCAGTGATTCCCAACCTTTTTCTTCAGGGACCCATGTTTTTACCATTGTAAGCTTTGGTGACCCAACCGTGCGAGCGCCCGCACAAGAGTCACAAGATGCCCTCTGTTTCCTGGGAAAACTGATTTTAGTTATTTTATTCCTCTTTCGTCTTTGGTCAAATATAGAATAAATGTTTAAAGGGATACTGTGTGAGATTTTTAGTTGTTTATTTCTAGAACTCATGCTGCCCATTCACTAATGTTACCTTTTTCATGAATACTTACCACCAGCATCACATTGTAAGTATTCATTATGACTGAAAAAAATGCACTTTTCATACATGAAAAGGGGGATCTTTTCCATGGTCCGCCATTTTGAATTTCCAAAAACAGCTGTTTTTAGCTGCAAAAATGACTGTACTTGGACCATACTAGAAAATATTTCTTAATTACTTAGTAAACGTTCATGTAAAGATCAAATTTGGCAATAGGCAGCCCAGTTTTAATGAGCAGCATAGTTGCAGTACCTTTTTTTTTACCTTTTCCTGCACAGTGTCCCTTTAATGTAACTTACATTTTTTTGCTTCTATGCATATATTAGTTAAATGATTTGTCATTCATTCAACATGGGCTATATATATTCAAAATGAAACCCCTTAACCCCAAGAGGGCTCCGCAACCCTCTGTGGATCTTTGGCGACCCATAAGTTGGGTCCCGACCCATAGGTTGGGAACCACTGATCTACAGAATGGAAAAGAGATGAGTCTAGCTACTGTAAGAGGGAGTTTGAAGGAAGAATGAAAGAATGAATGGGTGGATGGATGGATGGATGGAAGAAATGAAAGAACAATAAGCGAATTCTTGACTTACAAAAATCGAAAAGGTGATGACGGGTCCAAGCAGAAATATCGCCACGGTAGCAGCTCCCCTCATGACGAAACAGCGGTCAGACAGATAGATAGATAGACAGATAGATAGATAGAAAGAGAGAACAGAGATAAACCTTGGTGTTGTTTTGAAATGGCGATGGTCTTGACTTGTATGTAATATCCAAATTCTCTTTTTTAGCTCAGAGCTGATCAGAGAGAGAGAGATGAGGACAGATAGAGAGAAAAACAGAGTTGGATGGGGAGTGGAAACAGAGCGAGTGTGTGAATGTGAAATGGGGAGAGGGGGGTGAGAGAGAGAGAGCGAGAACTTGTCCCAATTCACTGCAGTGTGTCTGAGAGAGAGATCTAGCGAGGGTGTGTGTGTGCGCACACATGTGTCTGTGTGTGTGTGTGTTTCAGTGTCAGGCCTAGAGGGGGAGGGGGGGGGGGCGTCATCACGTGTGTGTGTGCGCGCATGTGTCTGTGTGGTGTTTGCCGTTTGTGTGTGTGTGTGTGTCAGGCCTAGAGGGAGGGGGTCCTGTCATTGTGTGTATGTGTCTGTGTGTGGTGTCTGCATGTGTGTGTGGCAGGCCTTGGGGGGTTCTGTCATTGTCTGTGTGTGTGCGTGCGTGTGTGTGTGTGTTGAACATGAGAATACTTGTTGCTAAAGGAGTGAAACAGAATGGTATGTTGAAGACCACAGGCACTAATGTGCAGACACAGTGGTTTCACAAGGACGAGTTTCCGCCCCGCGCTCGACACAAAATGAGCTCAAACCAGCATCAAATTCTAAGTATTCATTATGACTGGAAAAATTGCACTTTTCATGCATAAAAAGGGGGATCTTCTCCATGTTCCGCCATTTTGAATTTCCAAAAATAGCGATTTTTAGCTGCAAAAATGACTGTACTTGGACCATACTAGAAAATATTTGTTTATTACTTAGTAAACTTTCATGTAAAGATCAAATTTGGCAATAGACAACCCAGTTTCAATGAGCAGCAGCATGGTTGCAGTACCTTTTTTGACCATTTCCTGCACAGTGTCCCTTTAAGGTGTTATCGATGGCAAGCAAGTAATCATGCAGACTCATCCAAATTCCGGCTCCCTCTTTCATAATTATAACTAGTTACTCCCTCGTCCTCCTAGCAGTCGTGGATGCGCACCACAGAAAAGTTCTGGATGATTGATGAGCAGTGTTGCCAGATGTGTCCGATCAAATCCCGCCCAAAAAGTTCTCAAAAACCGCCAAAATGTACTAAATTCCTAGCCTGGGCGAAAAGCCGACTGTTGACTCCGTCAATCAGTCTGGCAAAAGCCATGAGGAATCCGTCTCCGTGGACGATGGGAGATGGTCGGATCTTACTCTATCATTTAAATTAATTGAAGTTCCAAACTCAAATTAAAACCCATATTGTGCTTTATTAGCATGCCTGTTACGTTGTAGCGTCGCATAAGCATACAAATAACAAAACGAAAGTGTGAATATAATTACCTTAACCAATCCGTAACGGAGCTCGCAGGTGAGTTCTACGTCACCACTCTCAACTGTTTGCTGATTGGCGAAACACAGAGAACCGAGCTCGAGGCTTTTGCCAGGTGATGTGCGGAGCCAAAATCTTTGGGTGGAGTACAGAGGATGGCGTCGCGAGGCTACAAAATTCCGCCCAAATTCAACAAATTACATTGACTTCTATGGGCCCGAAACGGCTGGGGGAAAAAAAACGCCAAATGGCCAATTTTTCACGTTTTTACCCGCAGACGCTCATTCCAAATAGCCCAATTCCACCCGCCCAATCTGGCAACACAGTTGATGAGGGCAGCTACTTTCTGTACTCTCTGCTACGGCTGCAACAGCAATGGAGGAACCCTGGCGAACTCTGAGTTTGGGCAGCGACTGTGAGATGGGGGCCTGGATCACGCTCAGGACAGATTTACATGTAAAAAGCTCTATTACGTGTCCAACCGCCCAACCTGGCAACACGGCTTACTACAGTCAGACAGGTTTTTTTTTTTTAATGTACAGGTTTTATCAACACACATCATGAAACACCAATGTCATGAGTAAACCACTAGTGTTGTCAGATTGGGCGGTTACCCGCCCAATTGGGCTACTTGGGATGGCCGTCTGTGAGTAAAAACGGGAAAATTGGCCATTTGGCGGTTTTTTTTTTTCAAGCAGTTTTGTGCCCATAGAAACCAATACAGTTTGTTGAAATTGGGCGTAATTTAGCGCATTTTGGGCAGGTTTTGATCAGACAAATCTTGCAACGCTGTAAACCACATCAATTTAAGCTGGGCTTACATTGTACGAGTATTGCCCGCCAATTTTTTTGGTCAATCATGAGTCTCGCATCGCGGAGTGTACATGGGGTAATGACAAGCAATTTCGCCTCACAATCGTACAAAGGCACGTGGGCATGTTTTCTGTACATCAGCGAGCCAATAGTGACTTTGGTTTATTTTCTTATGGCAACACTGTACGAAAGAGATGATAATATTCAAATAGGCAGGCTTTATCCAGGCTATCTGAAAGGCTTTTAACCCTCTAGCTACCATAACGGCCGTGAACGTCCGGCTGGATCTGTACCAGAACGCCCGCGGCCGGCCGGAATATTTTCATATGAAAATACGGCTGAACGGCCGTCATCATGCAGTTTTTCCAGCTTTCAAACACTTTAGCTCAATATTACAGACCCTCCTCGATATACTTTCAGTATAAAAACTATATGTTTATATTATATTATTTTTCAGTATTTAGATTTTATTACGAGATGCGCCGCTTTATGCGATTTGGCAATCTGCCGTCAATTCAAATGACAGCCGTCCGAGATTGGATGGCTACAAACACAACCATTCTGTTTCTACAACCAATATACACTAAATATGAAAACTTCCAACCCTCTTCGATCTATTTTCATGGTCAACAGCACATGTTTATGACTATTTAGGCTATTTTTAGATCATGTTGTTTTATTAGGCTTATGAGATGGTGTTCAACTGTGATGAGTTCTGCCAAGGTCCTAAATAGCAAACACAACTGTCCAGCCGATGTCTACACGCTACATATTAAAAATGTAAACTGTCTTCGATGTGTTTTCAGAGTCAAACCATATGTTGGTATCCAACTATCTTAGTTTCCTGGAACAACAGACAGCGACAGCTCTGCGTAACAGCGCATCTGGAAGCGCAGCATGATAGGCTACTCATTTTGCGTGTCAGCTTTGGCAAAGCAGTCAAGGACTGTTACTACTCCACGTGTCCTTCATAAAAATGTGCGTGAAGACGTTGAGTTGAATGCTAACTTCCAATAATAGCTTACCAACGTGGTGTTTGTAGCACTTCAATTCCGTATTACTCGGTGATGCCTGGCGCGTCTTACCTGTGCCAAATTGGGAGGGGAAACTTCCTTACAGCTCCATTCATGTCCTGTCTGCTATCGCGGACACTTCTACGGTTATCCTTACACGTCTTTGGCATGGTTTAGTTTAGAGGTGCTTAACTCGAATCTTTGAGGCGTCCGGATTGATTGGATCATTCCAAGGAGAGTATCCGGATTAGACGGATCACTCGGATCACTTATTTAAAATAGGCCTAAATAAAAATAAATAATATAATGTATTTTTTAAAACGTTTCTGCCGTTAAATAGCTATGCCTTTGTTGTTCCATTTATCAATTCATGTTGATAAATCAAAGAGTAAGACAGTTTGATCAACAAAACTCACTTTATGAATGTCACAGTTCCTAAACTCATGCTGCGATCCGACCCACCTCTCCTCACTAAACATGCAACCACAACTCGAACAGCCTTTGGCAGCAGTGAAACGGCATGTTCCTGATTTTGCAATAAATAATGTGTGTTGTTTGTATTTAAGAAGACTAAAAGTCAAATATTTGGGAGCAGAAGTCTAGTTGAGCAGGGATGGTCAGGAGGCGAGCAGCAGATGACCACTCGCTTCCGCTGCCGAGTTGCCTTGCGACTCGCACACTCGTGGCAAAAACGAAACTTAAGCGTTGATCCGATCCGTAGGGGATTCGCTGCTACCAACAACTCAGTCAGGATTCGTCTCACCGAGTCGCCGAGGGCGCCGCTGCTGAGTGACTCGGGCGAGGGGAGTGACAGCAGTGGCTTTAAAGACTGTAGCCTACGCTGTAACGCAGTGAGTGATAGAGTCACGTCTGTAGACTATAATTTCCCTACGAGTAGCCTACAGAGTGAGATGTTAAAGCGTTGGCAGAGCACTGTTAACATTTAGAAATGTAGAGCTCTACAGAGTCAGAAGCACACACACAGGGAGTGGGGATCCGCGACTCAATTGGCCACAACAGGCTGGACGGATCAAACAGGCTCGATGAATGACGAGGCGGGAGTTGGTTCAGTTTTACTCAGTGAATGTTCGTGACTGAACAGCATACTAGGGAGATTAGAGAATGGCTGTTGTAGTCAACTAAAGAGGATATATTCCGGTTTCACAATTTCTCGCGCTGTAACTGCCATTTTGTTGACATATTAATGAAATGCCGTCTGACCCGCCTTTGGCGGATCAATGCACGACAGCCATCCGGTCTGTTCGGATGAGGTCTTTACCCGGCTCTCCAACCGGATCCTCCGGGTTTTTATATCATCTCTAGTTTAGTTCAAACATTATTAGCTAGTGTAGTCCATTACAGTTATACCGCTTGAAACCGCTTGAAAACAGGACTTTTGGGTGAACGACATTTGTTGTCGTCACATGATCATTGTTCAACTTTGACCCTGGATGGATGGATGGATAGACGAAGGATAGATAGATAGATATATAGAGAGATCGATAGATAGATAGATAGATAGGCCTAAATATATAGATATATAGATAGATAGGCCTAGATATTATCGGATTTTATCACATTTTTATCATTTAATCCACATCAAAGGCACTCTATGGGAATACTGAACAATTAATTATCCATAAATGATATACCATTTGAAAGTGTGTTTTCTCTACTTTAATATGAACGTAACTTGTAATTGACACTTTTCATTTCTTTTCAAGTTATTTGACATTATTTAAAATATGACCAAAATGTCAAATTTTCCTTAGAATTCCTGGTAGAATTCCGACCTATTCAAAAAAAATCCTGGTAGCTAGAGGGTTAACCACCGCAGAAATAAAACATGGCGTAACAAGAGAGCATATGGCGCGCGAGAGAGATAAACCTCATTCCTCATTGTCACTGGTGCAGTGGCATTCCTGACTAGGAGTGAGGACCAGAAAAGCCTCCTAGTAGCAGGCATAAGGGGAGCCAGATCCTTAAGAGTCCCATTTTCTTTTTCCTCTCTTCCTCCACTCCTACATCACATGGCCTCAGCATTGGCGGACTCCATAGCTGAAACTTCTTTTGGAGGAAATCCATTGTAATAAATTCCTCCTCCCCATGTGACCTCTTCACATACATGGATCTGGAACCCCTCCGAACCTGCACCACCTTCAACTCGGCCAGCCTTGGCAGCATCTTTGTTTTTACCGCAGAATGGCCATTTTCCCACGCCCCTAGTCTTCGCATTTCATCTCCTCCACCTCCTTGCTGGAGCTGGATTTGGAGATTACAGACAGGAAATCCCTCCAGTCATACACCCCACCTGACCAACGCCACATCTCCTGCTCCACCCCATGGTGGAAACTGTCGACGCTAGAGATGGGATTTATGGCTCTTTTATGGGATCCGGATCTTAGAGGCTCGTTCGTTTCAAAGAGCCGTTCAAAAAACTGGCTCTTTTGGCTCTTTTTTAAATTATATATTCAGTGTTTAGAATGTAATATTTTGCCTCCACCTCTAGGTAATTTTGTTGAAACAACAACTGATTATTCTCCTGCTTCTAAAGACCGTTTTTGCCTCTCTTTGAGGTAAACAATTGTGTTTTTCCCCAAATGTAATTACTCTGGTCGAGGTCACGTGCTTAAAATGAATGAAAAATGAACGAAATAACAGTCGAGTGGCTCCCCCAGCTGTGATCCGGTTCCCATCGTTCACTTCAGGGAGCCGTTCAAAAGAACCGGCTCGTTCATGAATGACACACCTCTAGTCGACGCTCATGAATGTGTGTCCTGCCTCTAGGAATGTAAGCGCTATGTCCTCTGGAGTTGACCATGACCACCAGAGAGGACATCAGGCACCAGTTTTTGTTTTGCGCACTGCAGTTGTCTACCCAGTAGATTACATGCTTGACGTTGCAGTTGATTCCTTATCGTTGCGTACCCGTTTTTTACGGGGATTCGGTGGAGGTGACTCTAAGGTTGTAAGGGAGGAGTGGCAGTGTTTTGTTTTGCGCGTGGCCTTTTTGGGTGTGTTAAATGGTGTACCCGCCCGCGACCATACTAATGATGGGGGAATCCCTGGAGAGATCCAGAGGTGAGGTTTGTTGGGCCGTGTCCGCCAGGGGGGGGTAGAAGTCCTGGTGATGGGTGTCAGAGGTGCAATCACTGCCTAGAGTCAGGGGGGGAGCCCCCAACGGCTACTGCCAGACTGGCCAGAAACGGAGTATCCTGCCCAATAGTAATGAGCGCTAAGATGTAATGCTCAAACTTTCTAAATTCACATACATCTGACCGGACTGCAAAAATCAAAAACAATCTTCATCAATCTTTGAAATATTATTGTCTATTTTTTTCAGTGAAAACAGAGAGAGAGAGAGAGAAGGAATTGTACTGCCCTATGTCCTCCTCCTCAGTGCTATCTAAATAAAAATAATCTTCCTCCTCCTCCTCCTCCTCATTCTGGGGTGGGATGTACAATGGGGTGCCTCTGTAGGTCTTCGTCACCATCTCCACCCGTCTCTGTGTTTTGTAGAGAGTTTCCTTTAAGGTTGGCATGTGGTTGCAGGCACTTTCTGTAGGTTAAATAGCAAATAAAAAAAGAGTTGGATTTGGAGATTACAGACAGGAAATGACCAAAGTCATACACCCCACCTGCCCTACGCCACATCTCTTGCTCCACCTCATGGTGGAAACTCTCCGCGCTCATAAAGGTGTGCCCTGATTCAAAGAATTTGATCGTGATGTCCTCTTCAGCAATCCTTGGGGAGTTTAGCAGGATCACCAGAGAGGACTTCAGGCACCAGTTCTTGTTCTTGTTCTTGTGAGCAAGTGATGAAATACACAAAGGTCACTTACCTTACACTGCACTTTACTTGCCAGACTCTTAGGAAACTTATTTCAGTTATCACAGGATATTGTTCACACACACAAGGAATCTTGCCACAGATTTACCTCATCATCAGACCTCATCAAGACATCCTATAAGCAAAAAACAGTACTGTAAATGAAGGTACAATTACTTTTTGAAACCACACACACAGAGAGATACACACACACACACACACGGAAGCTTACCACGGATGTTGCTGATTGGCGGTTCAGGGGCCTCCCTTTTGGGAAGGGTGATATGGTGTTCTGTAATAAAATACAGAGGTCACGTACATTACACTACACTTACCTGACTGTTAGGAAACTTATTTCAGTTATCACAGGATATTGCTCACGCACACAAGGAATCTTACCACAGATGCTGCATCACTGCAACTTTGTATGCCTTGGGAAGGGGACCTGAAGCAGTGAGGTGAAGTGAAGCCTGTGGAGAAACACACACACGCACGCGCACACACTCGTTTGCTTGAGTTAGCCGTTTCCATTATTGTTTAACATTTTCTCTAGATAAAATCAGAAAGCCAGCTCACAGATTTCGGCATGAGGGGCCTTTTCCTCTTTTTGGCCATTTTCTCCTTCAATTTTAAATTGCCATCCTTTTCACGTTTCTACATGGCCTAAGAGATGTATTTGAAAGATGGGGAGTATTATAAAATGTTAATTTAATGCTACTAACAGCAAGCACATCCCTTCTCCAGGGCAGCTACATATGCAGACGCCACCTCGTTGGCACCCCGGTCCGCAACCCCCTCATACCATACCACTGAAATCGCCTTCCTTTGCCTTTTCTGGCCCACAGATGCGAATGTTTCGTGGTAGGCGGCAATGCAGTGTGTGAATACCGCAGACTTTACGCCTGGCATGTGCGGCAGCATCATAACTTTTTGCATGTCCACACTTCGAACTGACATATCCACCATCCGGTTCTTGTAAAATCCTGTAAAATTTGCGTCCTGTAAAATTTCCGTATTTCAATGGCTTGAGTGTGGTGGTTTTGCCACCTGACACAGTGGGCAATCATTTACAGCCTCACCCTGATGGTCTTCCTCTACATGCTGTTCCTGTAAAATGCAACACTCACACTCCTCCTCCCCAAGTTTGGAGAAGATTTGGCTGATGTTAAGTGACTTTCAATAGGTTTCATAAGAACAATAATTTCATTCACCTTTCCACTTGTACACTGTTCTCACCCCCACCAGGTATCCCACCCGTGACAGCTGGGGAGTCACGTCCCATTATTTCAACCACTAGATCTCCTGTCGCTGCTCCAATATTTTCGACGGCACTCTACTCCACATGGGCACAGCAGTGGGCACGTCGGAGGGTGCAGCAGCGGGCACATTAATGTACAATATTAAATTGTAATACGTAAGTTACAGCTTCTCAATAAGCTTCTCAAACAAGGCCAAGAAGCGGTCCGTCTTGGCCTCCGCTTGTTCGTGGCGCCTCTCCTCCTTCAATGCCTCTTCCTTGAAGAACTCCAGTAGAGAGCCATTGTCACTCATCTTCGCTCTCTTCTGGGGAGGAGAAGGAGAAGGGGTGGCAGAGGAAGTGGAGGTAGGAGATTGGGCAGATGTGGAGCCTGGAGGGTCAGGGCCAAGTGCTGGGGCATCCGGATCTATAATTGACTAGAAGGAAAATTATATCTATCTGGGACCACAAACTGACACAGGCATTTTTGGCAATTATTGAAGTTTGGACTGCCGAGCCTGCCATCTCCTCTCCTCCGCTGTCCCCTACCCACCATCTCCCCCCATCCCCTCCATCTTACCTCCTCCTCCCCTCTCCTACCCCCTGCCTGCCATCTTTCCCCCTCCCCTGCCCCCCATCTCCCCCTCCCCCTCCATCTCCCCCCTCCCCTGCACTGTCCTACCCCCTGCCTGCCATCTCCCCCCCTCCACACCCTGTCTCCCTCGCCCCCTACCCCCCATCTCCCCCCATACCCTGCATGCCATATCCCTCCATCTCCCGCCCCCTACCCCCTCCATCTCCCGTTCTACAGTAGCACTAGAAAACTCCTTTATGTCCAAATGTCTTTTGAATTAAAAGGGTATTTTTCTATTTTTTAAGCCTTTTCCACTTGGATAGTGTCCAGCTGGACCAGTTCCTTTGGAATAGATATTAAAAAATACTTCTTCCCACCCTTGAAAAAAACCTACTGAGTACATAATAATACCAATATCTTTTCTTTACCAAAATCAATCCATCCTAAACAATTCTCCCCCCTTAGTGGTTCCCTATTTCTATTAAACACATTGGTTTATCATTAGTCATTTTACACATTTTTTAGACTGCAGATCCTCACAGACTGAGCAATCCTAGACATTTCAGTGATTGGACGTGGGACATCGGCTTAGTGATTGGACGTGGGACATCGGCTAGAGAGTGATCACCTCTGGTCTGACCTCTACTGTTGGGGACCGTACAGCGCTTAAGTGGTCGAAACGGTCTAGATGACGCAGTAGGCGTGCTGCTGATGATAGATGTCCTAATATTTTACGGTGGAGGAGGACCACACCAACGTCTCCACCCCTCTCTCCACCTATTCCATCATCATCTCCTTCATTCATCAACATCAGGGAAGAGGTTGAGCTGGTGCCCTCTTTGTGGGTGGAGGAGGACCAGTGTGCCTGCCTGACAGCCTAAAAGGCAAGGCTCTGTGGAGGAGGACCAGTGTGCCTGCCTGACAGCCTAAAAGGCAGGGCTCTGAGGGCGGCCATAGAGGGTGCCCCGCCCCCGAAGTCCACCTGGAGGAGATGGAAGGCCAGGGTGCTCCACAGGACCGGTAGGTCTGAAATTAACTCTTGCAAAGTCTCTTGTCATTCATGTCTCCACCCCTCTCTCCATCTACTCCACCACCATCCCTACCCACACCAAATTGCAGTTGCAGAGCCAAATAAAAAAGCATAAAACATAGCAAGCTTGAGTGCCTCAAAACTTCTCTTTCTGGAATAAACTTCTTCTAATGTTTATCTTATTTCAAATGTCCGGCTCAACCCCCTCGAGGGAGGAGAGTCCTCTTCTGAGGCAGAGGAGGACCAACTCCCCTCTCCCCCTAAAATTTTCCATTCCCTTACCCCCACTTCCATCAACCCCTTGTCCACCCCTCTCCACCCTTTCAGCCTCCACCTTCACTTTCTTTTCTCTTCCCTCTCCACCCTTTTGTCCACCATAACCTCCCTCCATTCCCACACCAACTTCTCCACCTCCCTTCCCCTTATCTTCTAACTCCACACCTCTCTCCATCTACTCCACCACCCTCCCCTGTGTATCCCCTAACTCCCTCCCTACCCACACCAACGTCTCCACCCCTCTCTACACCTACTCCACCACCCTCCCTACCCACACCATCGTCTCCACACCTCTCTACACCTCTTTCCCCTTTGTATCCAATATCCTCTGTATTCCCTCTGTATCAGTGAGGAGGTAGAGCTGCTCCCCTCCCCTTGTGGGTGGAGGGGGACCAATGCGCCTGACCCGAAAATCTGTAGGGCAATACCACCCTCCCTACCCACACCAACGTCTCCACCTACTCCACCTCTTTCTCCATTCCACCCCTCTCTCCACCTACTCCAACCTCCCCTGTGTATCCCCTAACTCCCTCCCTAACGAGACCAACGTCTCCACCCCTCTCTACACCATTCATCATCATCATCATCATCTCCATCGTTCATCAACATCAGGGAAGAGCTGCTCCCCTCCTTGTGGATGGAGGGGGACCAATGTGCCTGGCCCGAAAACCTGAAGGGCAGTGCCTTGAGGTCGGCCATAGAGGGTGCCCAGCCCCCGGAGCCCACCCGGAGGAGATGGAAGGCCAGGGTGGGTGGAGGAGGACAGGTGCGCCAAGATGACCTCTGTCACACCCAGCCTCCGGAGTCCACCTGGAGGAGATGGAAGGCCAGGGTGCTCCACAGGACCGGTAGGTCTGTAATTAACTCTTGCAAAGTCTCTTGTCGTCCACTCGTCTCTTGACGTTCACTCACTGTATCCTCTGACTCCATCCCTACCCACACCAACGTCTCCACCCCTCTCTCCACTACCCTCCCCTCTGTATCCTCTAACTCCATCTACAGCTCCAGGCCACTTTATTAGAATAGCATGAAAAAGTTGATTTATTTCCATAATTCCATCAATAATGTTAAACTGTCATGGATTGTAGATGCATGGCCCAGTTGTTTAACTATTCCAATCATTCAAGTTTTTGTTTTTACATAATTTGGCCTTCCAGCTCAAAAAACCCATGAATTGGGAAATTCGCATTATTAGAATATTGTAATAAAATCACAATTTTCTTCATCAAAATTCGTTTCACATCAGTGCACATCAAATCAGTTGAAATTTGGTACTTTCTACATAACATGCAATGTTCAATACTTGGTTAGGACTCTCTCTGTCTTAATAACGGCCATGATGCGTTTAACATTGAAGTCAATGGCAGAAACAGTGCATGGGACATACCCATACACACACCAACATCTCCCCTCTCCATCATTCATCAACATCAGGGAAGAGGTTGAGCTGGTCCCCTCCTTGTGGGTGGAGGGGGACCAATGTGCCTGGCCCGGAAATCTGAAGCTCCCCTTAGATGCTATGTTTGCGGTTTGTGATTGGGATGTTGTGGAAAATATGTAATTTTGGTGTAAAACTGATTTAGGTTATCATGGCTTGCTCTCTTCTTCTCCCTGGCCTCCTCCGACAGTGGCCTCTTCGCGGCTACTTTTGTTTTTTTCGCTGGTTCTGCCATCACTCTAACAATTATTTATTCCAACAAACTCTAGAAGCTAACAGCTCTCTGCTTAGCGACCATCTCTGTCGGCACTAGCGAGGGGGTGTGTCCGAAAGGCTACCTGGCCAGAGCCCTTTACGACCTGCCGTAAAGCAGTAGCTCTCGTCTCCAGAACAAAACCATAGATCTAATACAAATCTATGAGCAAAACATGCAGCGCGTCGTCAACGGGCCAAGTTGCAAGTGCTTTTTCGGGCTGGAACCACCAGATGGAGTTGGAAATTTCACCGTTTTCATCAGAACGGGTCAGCCAACCAATGTAGTGATTGCCAAGCTATTTTATGACCATGAAAAAGTTGCATAGCATGTCTTTAACTTGTACATACAGCCGTCTCCAAAAGAGTTGTCGCCTATCCATCTGTTTGGAATAACATCTAATAACCTGACTTTCAATTAATCACTTGGCTTCAGAAGTCACTCATATGAAAGCTACAACCCTCCCGAATGAAAATGTATGTACAAAAATAAATGTCATGCACCAAAGAAAGTCAAGTCAAGTCGGTTTTATTGTCAATTTCTTTACATGCACTGGTCATACAAAGAACTTGAAATTACATTTCTTGCTTTCCCATACAGACATAGACTAATCTAGGTAAGGACATAGACAGTATAGACATAGACAGTACTTATACATGGACTTAAAACAGTATGGACATAGACAGTGCTCATACAGACATTTAAAGTGCAAGACTGGACAACAGAAGACTTGTAGAGAACATACATTAAGAGGTAATTGTTGTGCTTTTTTTTGTTGCTTTTCCTAAAAAGTCCTTTATAGCGTTCTGACATAGTAATAGTAGCATTTTGAAGAAAATAAATACTTATTTAAATATTAAATATTAAAAAGGTCTATCAAGTACAACAGCAGCAGTGTGTGTGTGTGTGTGTGTGTGTTTAGTGCAGGTAGAAGGTGCGGTGTGCGTTTGTGTCTGTCTGTGTGTGTGTGTGTGTTTAGTGCAGGTAGAAGGTGCGGTGTGCGTCTGTGTCTGTGTGTGTGTGTGTGAGTTGTGTGTCAGTGTGTGTATGTTTGGGTTTAGTGCAGAAAGTGTAGTGTGCTTGTGTGTGTGTGTGTGTGTGTGTGCATGTTTTGAGTTAGTGCAGGTTGAGAGTTCAGTCACAATATAGTAGTGCAGGTGGAATGTTCAGTCGCAGATATGGTGGTGGGAGGGATGGGGGGGGGGTTGTCAGTGGCCTTGCTGACTAGAGGCTGACAGTGGAGGGAGAGTGGGTTGACTGTTCAGTAACTTGATCGCTTGGTGCATTGAGCTGCTTGCCAGCCTGGTGGTACGGGAACGGAGGCGCCTGTACCTCTTTCCAGAGGGCAGGAGGCTGAACAGTTTGTGTGCAGGGTGGCTTGTGTCTTCGATGATCATCAGTGCTTTCCGGGTGAGGCGTGTGGTGTAAATGTCCTGCAGGGAGGGGAGTGGTACTCCAATGATCTTCTTCGCTGTGTTCACAACGCGCTGGAGTGTCTTCCTATTTTTCTCCGTGCAGCTTTGTGTGCAGTCGTGTGTCAGCAGCGTGAACAGCAGGGGGCTTAGAACACAACCTTGCGGAGCCCCTGTGCTCAGGGTCAGGGTGCTTGAGGTGTTATTCCCTACCCGTACTGCTTGTAGTCTCTGCATCAGGAAGTCCAGCAGCCAGTTGCAGAGGGAGGTGCTGAAACCTAGTTTGTCCAGTTTTCTGATGAGTTGTTGTGGTATTATGGTATTTAATGCTGAACTGAAGTCAATGAACAGCATTCTCACATATGAGTCTTTATTGTCCAAGTGGGTGAGGGCTGGATGGAGGGCAGAGCAAATTGCATCCTCCGTGGATCGCTTGGCTCGGTATGCGAACGGGTAGGGGTCCAGGTTGTGGGGTAGGGTGGCTTTGATGTGTGACAGGACTAGCCGTTCGAAGCACTTCATGATTATGGGCGTCAGTGCTACAGGACGGTAGTCATTGAAGCATGATGGTGATGATTTCTTCGGCACGGGTATGATGGTAGCAGCTTTGAAAAGTGATGGGATGACTGCTTGCTCCAGAGAGATGTAGTCCGGCGGATTAGACACACAAAAGGGCCTAATCGTGCACTTTTGAGTAAAAGCATGAAAATTGGTACACATATCCTTCTCGATATGCTGATTAATATTAGCGTTGGAGGCGTCGCGAAAAATGAAGAATTTTCAAGATGGCCGCCAAATCCAATATGGTGAACCCAAATTAATGAAACTACCTGACCATGTTGTTGTAAAAGCATGAAAATTGGTACATATATTCTTCTTGATATGCTGATTAATATTAGCATTGGAGGCGTCGCAAAAAAATATGAATTTTCAAGATGGCCGCCAAATCCAATTTTGCCAACCCATATTAATGAAACTACCTGACACTTTGTAGTAAAGGCCTGAAAATTGGTACACATGTCCTTCTTAATATGCTGATCAATGTTGTCGTTGGAGGCGCCGCGAAAAATGCTGTATTTTAAAGATGGCCGCCACGTCCAATATGGCCAACCCATATTAATGAAACTACCTCACACTTTGTTGTAAAAACATGATGGGTGCCCAGTTACTTCTTTATATTCTGATTAATAAAAGAAATGGAGGCATTGCAAAGAAAGTTACATTTTCAAAATGGCCGCCAAATCAAATCTGGCCAACCCATATTAATGAGACCATTGAATTTGAATTTAACACCCACTTTGTAGTAAAAGCATGACAAATGGAAGACATTTACCTCTTGATATGCTGATTAATATTTGAAATGGAGGCATAGCAGATAAAACCCGAATTTTCAAGATGGCCGCCAAATCAAATGTAGCCAACCCATATTAATTAATCCTCCAGGCACATTGTGGGATATACAGTACCTCTAGCAGTTAGTGACGACTGCATAGGCCTTGTGTTTAATATGCCTCTCATGACTACAAATTCAAAAGGGTCAAGATTTTAAGGTTGCTAGACAGAAAGTTCAATTGATTTGTCAATTCATGGACATGGTTAAGACATGGTTAAGAAAAGAAACCAATCATTAATTACTGCAAAGTCTAAAAAAAAATACAATCCTGTCCCATGCATGTTGTATGGGTATGTCTTGCCTGGTTAACACCAGTTGATCTCACAAGTGAGATACTCTGGAGGTTACATATGCAATTTGTCATAGGAAAGGTGTGGTTTAAAATTACCCATGGCCGTTAATTGGGTGTTACGAATGTTTCATTTGGAATATGCATAGCACAAAGCCAATTGTGTCAGTTGTATCTATTCAAACAAACTGCAGTCATCGCCTTTCCACCCTTCCCCGCTCTCTGAATGGAGCCCAAGATGTGTACCCTTGCTAAGGGATGGAATCCATGCTGTCTTTCAGATCAGAACGATTGCGAAAGCAGCATGGGATTCCCCAGGCTGTGGTATATCCTATGGCCAACATAATTCAAACTGCCAACAATGCGTAATTAAAAGATACACACTAACTTTGAATGAATAGTGAATGGCACAGTTGGTGCAAAGTCAACTCAGGGTATGTAAATTTGAGTAACCTTGAGTGAAAGTTTACTTGTACAGTATTAGGATTCATTTTTTGGCTATAATAATGGTGTGCCAGATTTGGCTCATGGTGAACCCCCATTTCTGTATTTGTAGTTCAAGGTGTGCAAACTATGCGTCATATGCAAGGTGAAGTTGATACGATTTGATTTAACCCCCATGTTGAGGGGGGACAAGATTTTGTTTTGTTACCTACAGTACTTGAGTGATGGTTGTGCACACTTCATTGTGATGATAAATGGCTCAAATCCATTGAAAATGTGACAAAAATATTTATTGACTCATCAAAGACTACAAATGTTATTATATGTTTCCACTACAAGTACAGAAAAATGTATACTGAGATTGATATAGGATATTTTATGACCATTTATGCATCTATGGGTTGGCCATATTTGATGTGGGGCCATCTTGAAAATTCTTTTTATTTTTTGATGTTAATATAATAAAAAGATACATGTGTTTTCATGCGTTCACGGCCAATTGTGCCCTGGTTTCACTAATGTACTGTAACACAATATGTAACACTACATATAACTATATATATATAACATTAGTAGGCTAGGGTTTGATGTTTCGAAATTAGGCTATGTTAGGATCACTTTTAGAGTAATCTTTTTTAGGACTATTACTTGTGTGTGTCTGTGTGCGTGCACAAACTTTCTCACGTGAACCCTTATAGATTATTGTACACATCACTAAGTATATGTGTGCTGATTGCATGCTCCTGCTACAAAGTGCATGGTGGTTTCACTGATATGGGTCAAACATGTTTGATTTGTCTTGAAAATTCTGATATTTTTTTCATACCTCCATTCCTAATATTAATATTAATCTGCACATAAAGATGTAACTGTGTAGGCTACCAATTATCATGCTTTTACCACAAAGTGCCCGGTAGTTAATACGGGTTGGCCATATTGGATTTGGCGGCCATTTAGAAAATTCTGTGTTTTTCACATCTAATATTACTCAGCTGAAAAAGAAGGAAATGTGTAACCATTTTCATGCTTTTACTACGTGCATAATGGATTCACTCATCTGCTATACAATTCCTGTTATATGGGTCGACCATATTTCATTTGGTGGCCATTTTGAACATTTCAATTTTGGTTTTACACAACAATTCCATTTCTAACATTAATAGGTACATCATAGAGTAAGTTATGTATTTACCAAATTTGAGGCATGTATGACGCAGTGCATGATGGTTTCTCACTAATATGGGTTGGCCATATTGGATTTGACGGCCATCTTGAAAATACAGCATTTTTCGCGGCGCCTCCAACAATAACATTGATCAGCATATTAAGGACATGTGTACCAATTTTCAGGTCTTTACTACAAAGTGTCAGGTAGTTTCGTCAATATGGGTTGGCCATATTGGATTTGGCGGCCATCTTGAAATTTCATAATTTTTCGCTACGCCTCCAATGCCAATATTAATCAGCATATCAAGAAGGATATATGTACCAATTTTCATGCTTTTACAACAACGTGTCAGGTAGTTTCATTAATTTGGGTTGGCCATATTGAATTTGGCGGCCATCTTGAAAATTCTTAATTTTTCGCGACGCCTCCAACGCTTATATTAATAAGCATAGGAAGAGGTATATGTGTACCAATTTTCATGCTTTTACTCAAAAGTGCATGATCAATTCATCAATCCGCTGGACTAATGTTAAAGATGTCTGTGAAGACATCCTTCAGCTCTTCTGCACAATCCTTCAACACTCGGGCCAGGTATGTTGTCTGGGCCAGCTGCTTTGCATGGGTTGATGGTGGCCAGTGTCCTCTTCACACTGGCAGAGGACAAGTAAAGGGGTTGATCATGGGGGGGAGGGGGAGTTTTCTGTGGATGAGTGTCATTTTGTGCTTCAAAACGGGCAAAGAAACTGTTCAGGTCGTTTAGCAGAGAGGTTCACCCTTTAATGAACACAGATAGGGCAGATTTTCACAAGATAAAAGTTTTTGTCGCCTATCGAACATTATGTGAAAATGAGCAGATAAGTCACTCAAAACAAGGCAAGTGATTAATTGAAAGTCAGGTTATTAGCTGTTATTTCAAACAGATGGATAGGCAACAACTCTTTTGGAGACGGCTGTGTACATACACATCGACTTTACTTGTACTTGACTGTGACATTGTGAGAAATTTTCACCCCTATCATACTCTGTACACTGCCTGCTTTATGACAATTTAACCCATTGTCTTCATGCACCTTACCAGGATATACCGGTATGTTCTACCTTGATATCCTTGAAATGTGTCTTATTTCTCTTCCTTCTTCATCACTATACTAAAACATTTTCCCTTGCAAGACACTTTCTCTCATAAGTATTTCATTTTGTTTCTAAGATGTGATGTATGAAAAGCCATATCTTACCCTTTTTCATGTTAAGTATATTACACTTTGCCTTAAGATAGCATCACATATTGTATATTTTAGGGGGTAGGCTAATTCAAAAGCTGGTGTTACTTAAATAGAACTAGGAATTCCTATTTAAACACATTATTAATTCCTGTGTTGGAAACGATTTCAACAGCTGAAGTAGTAGGAGTATTCTTCATCATGTTTCGTAGTGCTTTCCTTTCTATAGTGTTCACAATGGGACAGGTCCTGACCACAAGCCACCTATTTTATCACCTAGTTGTCCTTATCATGGAGGTAAGCTATAAGAACATGTTAGAAAATGCAAATTGGCCTTATTATGTGGCAATAATTGAAGGCGTCGTTAAAATATAATAGCTGGGTATCTTCTCATGCTGTTTAAAAACTAATAAAAGAACGTAATTGCAATCAAAATGGCAGACAACTAAACAAATCATAGCCTATAATCCCCGAATCAAAGGATTGTTGAAATACAATCTAGTGAATTGATCTGAATGCAACATTGTTGCCTGAAATGTTATAAGTGGTGCCCATAGCAATGATCGAACTGCAGTGGTTAATCTACTTTCACGGAATAAACAAAATTAATAAGTTATTTCTTGAATGCTGGCAACCGGGTGATAGGTGGAATAATGGCCCTCGAGGTGTTCCGACATGAAGGGAAATGGCTGCGCCGCCAGGCTGCTAGAACGCTTCGCCTCGCCTTTATTCACAGTTAAAAGGTTTAAAGGTTTAAAGAAGAGGGACTTCTGCAATGTGTTATATGTTTACTAACAAACGTTTTTAGTTTAGGAGATTATGCCAAGTCTAATTCATAATAGTTCATTATACTGTTCAGCTAACCTGTAAATCCTGGAGGGAAAATATATTTTTTTCCCCCTCCCTGTGACCTCTTGAGGTGATGATGATGTTTCTGCTGCTGATGGTCCTACTGTGCTGCAGGCGCGTCAATAGACCTGGGCATTCGGGGCTACAGCCCCGGATCTCCGGGGATCAGCCCCGAATCTCTCTGGACTGGACTGACATAAATAAAATATGTATAATAATAATAATAATGTGATTAAGAATAACAAATAGTAGAGAAGAGCTCCATGGACCACACTTTGAGCAGTGATACCGCTCCTGTCATTATGCAACTTTTTAACCAGCACAGACCGCACGATTCTGACACGATGATCGATGTAAATATGGAACGGTACAAATAACAACTTTCCAACCGAAGCTGCTATCCACCTTGTTAGTAAATCTAGCCTCGTCATGCTGCTGTCAACCAATCAGGTGTCAGTTCTATGCTGGCTTGAACAGAGCCAGGCGGGCTCGTGGTTTATGAAATGCAATTAATCTGGAATGTTCAATATCTCGATAACTCAATGACTTCTGGAATAAATAGGGATCCCACTACATTTCATTTTTAGATCATTCAGTTTTTTTTAGCAGCCATAGGTCACAATGTTGCCATTTTCCTCTCATTTTAGCATCCACTATTCAATCACACTATATCTAGCTGTATCTATCAAAATGGATATTTGGCGAATCTAAATGGATATTTGGGCTCTATCTTCAAGTAGCAGGACAGCGTAAGGTAGGACATCTGTTTTTTTCCTGATGTGCTCGCCGAAGCACTGGTGTCAATGTTGTTGTCATGTTTTCTACTTGTCTTCAGTCAAGCTCTAGTTGTAGACTAACTAGCCTTCACTTCAAAGCACCCGTTCTATCATGTCACCAAGCTAACACCCCCTTTCAAACAGACACACCTTTCCTGAATTCATTGTGGGCTGGAAGCGTGACTTAGTTATACCATGTGTAATGTGATGTGTGTAGATTCGCTTGTGTTTGTTGGCTATCTGCATGTTTGTGTAGTTTTGGGCAAGCTCCAAAGACTGCTAGAACTAGGCTACTCGTAATTTACTAACCTAGTGAGCTAACATTTAGCTCCACCACGTAGACAAGCTACCTCCAATAGAAATGGCAAGCTACAACCATGTGGAAAGCGTATCGAACTGCATTACAAGCTACTTCAACTAGAAATTCAAAATTACGGCATATTTGAATTATTTGGGCTGCAAAAATGACATCTGAAGACATAGGCCTATTGTCTGTTGGATTATGATGGCCCCCGTGATATTTTTGGACTGGGTATGATCAATCAGCTGGCTTTCTTGCTCAAGTCTCCTGTCTCCCTGAGTTTGTGTGCGCGCGTGTGTGTGTGTGTTTGCCTCGTCATGAGCGATGTGCGTGTTTTGATTGCACCTTGTGTTTTCATATCGGCCCGATGGAGGCAGTGAGCTCGCGGATGAAATGACAATAGAACCAAAGGTGTGGACAGTGAATGATTTGCTTGCGCAAGACATTTTTGGGAGATTATGGTCCATGGTCTGTCAACTAGCGCTCCTCCTCTCCTGTCTCCAGTGTGTGTGTGTGCGTGTGCGTGTGCGTGTCTGTCGTTTGTTTTGAGAGTTTGGCGAACGAGTATGTAGACCCGTATGACTGTTGCGCATGGAAATGTCCAGTTTTTAATCATCATTTTGTGTTATCATATACTGTCATGCAGAGAGCAAAAACCGTGGTTAGTGCTTCGCATTGCGACTGTGCAAGAGCAGCGCACTGTTTTGAGACAACATAGACGAGCTTACATGTCATGAGTGTTAGCCTACTGTAAATATGCCTATAGGCTAATAACGTAAGGCATGTTTTTTTCACTATCACTATGCTAATTCTCTCACAATATCCACTAGGCTACTCGGCACTGTCGCACTACTAAATGCGGTCTCTTTTTATTTGCACTAAAGTAATCGTGACGCCAACACTACATTTATCCAAAAAAAGTAGTTAGCCTGCATTACTGTAACCCAATGAGGGTGACTAAGCTGGCGACATTGGGCCTAATCAAGAAAAGAACGGCAAGGTCCTTAATGAAAGTAGCCTACACTGTCAAATGTAAAGATGGGAAAACTGCCCATTAAGACTATGGTGTCAAAAGTACATTTTCCCCTTTGTGTACGCCTAGAATGGCCCAATTTGACCTTAATTTCCCAAAAACTCCACACCACGGAAGGGGGGAACCCCCCATCCGCACCAACCCCCCTCTCGGTCGCTTCACTCCCTCGACTAGGCTGCCGCTCCACACTATTTTTTTTTATTTTTTTTTACTGGGCTACAGCCCCGGATCTTTGCGCAACCTAATGACGCCCCTGCTGTGCTGTGCTGTTCTGCTTGCCCCATCACCCCTCTCAGCAGCCACGGAATTGTGCTCCCTTTCTACCAGTCTGCAACACAGAAGACACACAACAAAATACAAAGCATTATTTTATGAGACTTTTGTTTGTTTCCCAACAACAGCAACAACAACAGCAGCAACAACAATATTGTAGTTACCTATAGCTCCTGGTGCCTGTCTCCTCCCGGTGGGCCAAGAGGTCGGAGATGGGGCCCTTCATGGTGGGGTGATCCTGGTGGACCGAACTGACTACTGTTTTGCGGACCAGGGTGCTGGTTATCTCCCCCTCCAGTCCGGCCTTGGCCCATATGGCCTGGAGTGCCTTTGTCACCTGGCTGGTGTCCAGTGCCCTCCCTGACCAAGACAGGAAGACACGATCACTATCCACTGCCAGCTGGACGACAGCAGGTTTCCATATAGTTTCTCAGAGACCACTACCTTTGCAGGACCAATAGAGTCCGCAGTTTTATGGTTCATCACAGAAACTTCCCGTACTCCCTGCAGTCTCAAGGCCTGAAGGAGCCGCTCCACGGTCATGTTGGCCAGGTTCCCCGATCGGCTGGCATTAGCGAGGAGGACCTGCATCATCAAATGGTCTCGCATCAGGACGGGAGTTCCTCTGCTACCCTTGCGGCCTTGCTGGTTTGATACGCCTCTGGTGTTATCAGCCGGTCTAGGTCCAGTGCCCCCTTCTCCAGTCGCCTGCGGTTGGAGGCCTTTCGATAGGCAGTCACCCATCTCCCCACTGTGGCTGTCATTTCAGGCCTCCTTTTGTCAGTGTTGTGCAGGTGGCCCTGATAATTAAGCCAATGTTTCAAAGATCCCAAGTAGGATTTAATGGTCGAAGCCTGGAACTTCGTTCTTGGGCAGTATGTGTCAAGGAACTCCCTCCAGACACGCTCTTTGTCCATCAGGACGGCTGGGTCTCTTGACTGATGGTCCAGCACCCTCAAAAGGCGTACGATGTGGTGCTTGTGCTGCCGGGCACTTTTATTACAGTTCATTCCTGCATCAGCTGATATTAGCCACGACTCGAAGTTGGCCAGTTCTGGAAGGTCCCCAACCTCTCGGACGGCTGGCAGTGGCGGCGCAGGAAATAATTTGTTGCAGTTGCTTACCAGTTGCTGTATGAATTTAAGAGGTTGCTGGTCAAAAAAAAAAAAAAAATTGATCAAAACACCTATATTTAGCAGAGGCACTTTTCGGAACGGGGTGGGGTGGTTACGGTACAGTACAGTAACAACAACACAGACTGAAGCATTCAGTGATTAGTCATTTGACAGTTGAACGTGCGCTCTATTTGCAATCTACCTCTCCCTCACACGGCATCGGTGTGTTGTAAAGACATAGATAGGACAAGACAATATAGATAGAGGAACATCTAGACCAGTGGTTCTTAACCTTTTTTTCTCAAAGCACCCCTTTACCTGTGCCCAAGACAAGCCGCGCACCCCCAATCCAAACCTCTATATGTGTATAGGCTCTAAAAATGATTTAAGTGATTAATTACAATGATTTTTGCTTGAGACATTAATCAATACCTTAATGTCTTGACATGGGGACCAAAACAGGTTTTAAATAAAAGAAAAAGTTGTTATTGTTATTGGTGTGCTTTGTGTGTGTGCGTGTCTGTTTTAAAAAAAAAAAAAAAAACTTCTTACCGTGCGGACACACCGCCGGCATTGAACGTGTGGAAAGATGCGGAAATAATTGACTTTGTATGGGAGAGGAGGCGGCAGAAGCGTGAAAAACAGCAAAAGCGTTTTCTAGAGGCGAAGGCGTCAAAAGTTGAACTTCATCCAAAAATATGTAATGAGCTCAGCGGCAGCAGGTGGCAGCCAATGGAATGTCCACATTTCTCTCAAACATGAGCTTCGGTTGGTCGAGATTCCTGGTCGAACGCTTCAGGTTGAATCTTGAAGGTTTGCCTGACCTGTGCTTTCCAGGTAGGAGTCCGCAGCGTTGTAGCTCTTTCAACGCCGGCGGTGTGATCATGGCATTATTAGTGTGTATATGTTTGTGTCTGAAATTTGAATAAACACCAGTGATTAATAATAGTGTGTGTTTGAAATTCTCTTGTTATTGGACAACTATTAATACATTAATAATATCTGATACATTTGGCTGTGCTCTCTATCATTTTGTCGTTTCCATATACATCGCGTGTGTGTGTTTGTGTGTGAACTGGCTGCTGTACTAAATATGTCCTATATGTTTCTCGGTGTATGTTTTGTATTTGTGTGTGTGTACGTGTATGTGTGTGTGCGTAAGAGAGGGTGGGTGTGTGTAGGCCTATATTAATTGATGTAAGGCTTTTTGCTTTATGTTTACTGAAATGTGCAATAATGTGTCTTTAGGTCTTTGTGTACGTCCTGTATCTATGCATCCATGTAAGCTGTCAGACACCGTAATTTCCCTCAGGATTAATAAAAGATTCATAAAAGTACAATGACAATGGGAGTTGGAGTTTCCCAGTTGGGCTTTCACTCCCACTTCACAACATGCGCCATCACGCTGCTTCCTCCTGCCAGACAAGAGCAGACAGAGCCAGCAGCAGAAAGGGACCAACCACAGTCCCAGTCTCCTTCTTTTCTTTTTCTGTTTTCCTCTCGTTCTTTTCATATCCTCTCTTCTCTGTGTCTCACTTACACTCTGTATAAGCGTTTTTCCATTCTGTGCCGTGTCGCATGGCCTTTTCGAGCTGCAATGCAGCAATGGTTGCATCACCATGGCATCACTAGTGGAACACAGGAACAGAATGTTTACCAGATAGACTGCATATAGGCGGTTTCATGGAATGTCCGCGACCAAAACAAAAACATCTTAGCAACATTCCATGTCCCTAACTTAACTTCCGGTCAACGAAGCAACACATTTAACCGTGAGCTAGTAATAATGACAAGCCAGTAGTTCTTGGGGTTAACAAATGCAGACAGACACAGGTACAGAGTTAAAATGTCAACATGCCCGATCCGTTTGTCAGGGTCGTACGCAGAAAATATTTCACTACAGAGCTGTCAATCGTACCAGACATAAGCCAAGTAAACATCTACCATGGAGATGGAGTGTTAATACTGTGTATGGACACACTTGAGTGGACTGTGTGTGTGTTTCCCCATAGGATTCCCTCTCTGTCTATCTGTATGTGCGAATGTGTGTGTATCTGTGTGCGTGAAAGTTGTTCCCCACTCCCTCGTGTGTCTTCTAGAATTGAGTGTGTGTGTGACAGAGCGCAACGCGCCTGTCACTTTAAGAGCGGTTCCTCCTGCTTATGTTTCAATGTTACAAAGTGCATGGACTAAAACCACAGTTTCCAAAGACACTCGAAATACAATCTGTGTTGTATATGTTTGCTGTGTGTTTTGTGGATGTTTAGAAGCACATTTTGTGCAGGTTCATTTGTCACACCTTTTTAAATATGTCAACCAGAAATGTTTGTTACACGTGGTCAGAACAAAAGACGCGACACAGGTTTTAAACAGCGCAAGCATTTATTAACGTTCATTGCAAACACAGTAATGTTAAGATTCTTTGTGCGCACAATTTATCATCTGAATCCTTTTCATGCTGAAGTTTAGTTAACATCATGGTTAGCCCAAATGTTTGTTGATACTTACCTGTCGTTGTCTTCCGTGGGCAGGAACAAACCAGATTGGAGGTCTGGGAGCACTTTTCACTGTGTCTCCGTGATGCGCGGGAAAGTGGTAATTAGTCCGGAGAGAATTTAGTTTTAAAATCTTACGTGTTTATTAAAGTATTTGACGTCAGCACATTGTTGTTATATTTGTATACATGTGTGGAAAATGTTTAGAGCTGTTAAAATCTGTCTAGTTTCATTGATTGATTTTAATTGTGTCACGACTGTGAGAGAGTCTTTTAAATATGCGCAGCTCGGCTCATTCGGGAGATGGCCGCTGCACTGAGAAGACGCACGTCTTGAGCTCTGTGTGAGTAATCTGACAGAAGACAGAGTAGCCTAGCTTCCATGGGCTATTGTCCCAATTTTTGTGTTATGTTTTGATCAGTGTTTTTGTTTGTCCTGTTTGTTGAAACTGCCGGCTTAAAGAAAATAAAAGAAAAGCTATTTTTTGCACATTAGTTCCTTGTTGGCCTATCATTCTGACTGGCCACTCCCTCCGCTCGGCACACTCTATTACAGTGTGCCAATAAGTTTTGGGTTGGGTTTTGATTGGGGGGAGGCGTCTGGGCGGAAATAGTTAAGGGATTAGATAGGACCGATATTTATAAGGGGCGGGGTTATTGAGAAGGGATCAATAACGTTCATTATTATATGGTGTGACGTCATCGGTCAAATGCTCTATTCATTTCAATGGGGCTCCCCAACGTTCGCACGTCTGTTATTTGAAATAACGGACGGGTTGGTCTATATCAGACCGCTGTCAATGGCAACAAGACTTTTCACTGCTAAAGCGACTTTTCAACAAGACTCTAATCAGCTGCTGTGATAGACAGCACCTGTTGTCTGGGCTACCTGTTGCCTAGCGGTGTTCCACAACGGCACTGTTTTGTTTTGCGCAGCAACAATCTTTTGACATGAAAAATTATAATAAACTTAACATTAAATAAAGAAATGTCCCCGCCATGTGTGAATCATTTAAGTATATCCATATAATAAGCGGGTTAACGTTCGGCGAGTCGGTCGCTCTGTGGAATAGCAGCACTTCAGAGAGAACAAGACCCCTCCGCTCCGCGTCGGGGTCTAAAGATTCTCTCTGTCGTGCTGCTATTCCATGGTAGCGACCTTCTCGCTGAACGTTAACCCTTACTTAATTGTAAGCAGAGCTGAGGAAAACTAAATTGAGGATAGACGTGTGCTAGTGTGGGTGCTAGTGTTTTGAGATTACAGTGTAGTGTTTGTTTTCGGGTGGACACCTCCTTTTGCCCAGGTTTAGACTGCGAAAGGGCAGGAAATAAAAAGAAGACGATAACTTGTATCTGCTGCCTCCCTTCATCCTTTGAAATGGCTACCTCTTGGCGCTACAATATACAAGGGAGGTGTTCAAAGCTTACAGAAGCCTTGACGCGTACAATTATTTTTATTCGGGCAAAGTAAGGTGCTTATTAGCATGCAAAAGAGGTGACAAAAGTGCGGTGTACGGGGGAGATCGAGGCTGTTCAAACACTCAGCAAGAACTAAAAGGGGTCTTACACACCAGAGTGGTAAAGCGTCGCGGAACGGCCGCGTTTTTTACCGGCGTCGGTGAAAATACATTGAAACCTATCTGTCCTTACACACCAACCGGCGGTAGTCGGGCGTCAGTGGCGCGGGAGCCGGCTCCGCGCCGCGCTGCATTTGGAAAATAGAACTCCAGCGTATTTTTCGGCGGTGTCTCATTCAAATGAATGGCAAAGTAGCACGCTAGCTTTAGCTGTGGGGAGGGTTTTGAACAGGACTGGCCGCGCACGCCGACGCTGTCAGTGTGCAAGGCAGAGAGAAGCACGCCGGCCAAAACTAAGCAGAAAGACCGCGTCCGTCCTGCGACCGTTCCGTTCCGCCTTGGTATGTTTTGGCCCTAAGGCATGGATTGTGGCAATTGAGTCGGGAGAGGTGGTAAGTGTTTGACATTGTACCTGCATGGCGTTGCCTCCAATGTCATCTTGAATAGGACCTGGGAGACTTTTTATTTTGCATGATGGCCTGATTGTACTCGCACCCCAGAACCTGAGTAAAGCTGGGCTTACACTGTGCGACTTTTGCCCCAATTTTGCCCCGATTTGGCACTCGCACGACTGTTTGAGAGTCGGGCCGATTTCTTGCTCAATCGCAGGTCAATCGTGAGTCTCGCATCGTGCAGTGTACATGGGGTAACGACAAGCGATTTCGCCTCACGATCGTGCAATCGCAGGGTCGCAAGAAAATCAAAACGGTTTGAAATTCTGGTCGTGGCTCGTGCGTAAATCGCACAGTTAAAGCAGTGCTACGACCCGATTTGACACTTCACATGCACAAATTAATAGGGCCGTGCGATTTGCTGTTGAGCGCAACCTCATCTCCACCTCAGGTTCCCTCCTCTGCAGACCGGGGAAACATGCCTGTCGCGTCGTACGGTGGAAGCATTTCGCTCGCATCCGACTGTCGGCTCATGTAGTGTGAGGACGTGAGTCGTGAGCTGTGAACTTTTAAACAGTGAAATTCCATCGTGCAGTGTGAGCAGAAGCTTAAGACCCACGAGTGAAAATATAGCACAGTGTATGCCCGGCTTTAGGGGCACTGAATGGCACAGCCTTTACATTGGCTATAGCCTCTATAGGCTTTGGGCTTTTGTCCATAAAAGGGGTATTAGTGCCCGGAGGCAGGGGCGCCTGCAGACTTGACCAGTAAGGTACGCACCAACCCCTACCCCCCCCCCCAAAAAAAAAAAACATGACACCGGACGGGGGAAAACATAGGATTGGAGTAGTCAGTAGTCTATGGTGGTTTTCTTTATCAGTCGTCAGTTTTGCTTATTGCTTTAGGCTAGGAAACAACTTGTTGACGTTGACAAGGTGTATACGGTTTTGAAAACCGCTTGGCTATTTTGGCTATATTGGCGTTTCACTTAGGGGCAGGCAGCCATGCATACGCTTATTACTATTTAAAAAAACTGCGACATGAAGTGACTTCCCCGACTATGCTACTACGAAGGCCTGCATGCATGCACTTGTGTTCTCTCTCGTGCATGGGGATGAAACTGACAGACGCCATATCATTAGATACAACTTTTCAAGCGTTATACTTTTCGACTCGGGTAGAAAGTTGGGGCAGAGGTGTCTGCTGCAGCATGAATGAAGTTCACGTCACAAACATGGCTGAGCTGGGACCATAAAAAGCCCGGGCACGTTGTGCAAGAAAAGGCAGAAAGCGACTACATCAGCCTGTTAACCCACCGGGGAATGCACCGAATGTTAGTCCAGGCTGATCCCAAATGCGCAATAGAGACAGAGCACAAGAACCACCGACGCACTCGCACACAAATCGCAGAATGCTGTTCATATCAGCAAACGGGAAAACGTGCGCATTAGAAACACCCAAACTGCATGTCATCAAAACATGCAGAATTGCTTTAGAACTAATGCTTTCCCGAACATAATGCGTAGCACACACAGCTAACCAGCTGTCAGTCCTGCCGAGCGCGCAAGTTTTACGCACAGAGGCAAAAGGCAGGCTATCTGCCTTTGTAAATTAATGGTGCCCAGCCATAATCTATGCTCTTTAATTTGCTTCATGCTGCTTTTTCTCGTATAATATGTTGCATTGTCACAACATTCATAGAAGACACAATAGGCGTAATATTTATTTATTTATTTAAAAAAAAAAAAAAAACCACTGGTGAAGGTACGCACAGTGCGTACGGCCGTACGCACTGTGCGTACGGCCGTACGGCTCCAGGCGCCCTTGCCCGGAGGTAATAGTGTATTACGGTCTTAATGTGCTATAAGTTAACGTCAGTGACATGAGTCCGAGTGCAATCATGAATGCGAATGCTGTGCTCTAAAAGCAGACGAGCTGTCCATTATCACCTCCTTTCATACTGAATTTATTTTTCATTCAGAATCATTTGAAATGTTATTCGACATACTTTTCATGATATATGTTCAGTTTCTAATAAACATGTTAGAAACTTCACATATATCATGAAGGATTGTACAGGTTAACAGCTACCTGTACAATCCTTCATGATATGTTAAGTTTCTAAAATTTTTATTTAATGCGTAAATATATTAATTCCTGATTGGCTCGGAAATGACGAAATTTGAAAATTTGGCGTGTCTATAAATATCTTCCTCCCGGTGGAATCACATTATTGCAGAACATGATGGCTACCAATTTCAGAAGACGAGTGATGGCTCTTCAAGAACGAATGAATGCAATTTTCCTACGAAGCATTGAGGAAGAGGAGTCAGGAGGAGTAGTAGAAAGGTTTGTGATTAATAGCCTACAGGTTTACGTTTTTAGGTTTGCCTTAAGCACTTTCTGTATTTCTCCTAGTGGACTCACAATATTGCAAAACGTGTCTTTCAGAAGATGTATTATGGCCTTGGAACACAGACTGAACGCTCAGTTCCAAAGATATTTATCCCCAACCGGCTGCTTAGCCAGCCAGTATGGTAACAAGATGTCCCTCAGATGACGACAGTTATTAGGATAGCGAGAGCCTAAATATGGTGAACTTTTTTTGTGTGTGCGTGTGTTGGGTGTGTGAACAACAACAACAACACAGGGCAAAGGGTATATAACTTCTCAAAGAAGAACAATCTGAGAAGGGTTTGGTTTGTCGGGGTAAGGAGAGCAGATTTTTCCCGGGAGCATCTGTCACAAAAAACTGTAAGATCTGCGGGGACCATTTCAGGGAGGCTGATTACGACCACTGAATGTCCGGACGTCATCCCTTGGGTTAAAGAAATCCCTTACAAGAGCGCCTCCTCCCAACTGCAAAGCACTGCATAGGATTTTGACATCCCGTAACGCACCCTTGCAAGGTACAGCCTCAAGCTGGATCTGGGTCAGGTTGAGGAGACGGAGGAAGTCACCACTGTAGGGTACAAAAAACATCTGCAAGCAGTTGCAGAAGTTGCAGCTGCAGAAGGTGGAGTATTTGGTGCAGTCAGCTGACATGCACTTTGGCTTGTCACCAAAGGAGATTTAAAAAGGCTGCCATATGAAATGGCGGTTACAAATGGCTGCCATATAAAATGGAGGTTGCAATTGGGATAACCCATAGAGTGCGTTGCAATATGCGACCTTGCCTCCTCCACTTGCGCTTGTCTCCTGGTCCCGCCTCCTGGCCCCTCCTCCGTGGAGAAAACGATAAAGTTTCCCATCTGTCAGCCTAGCCACAACAACTTTTGAGGGACTGTTTTCCATTCACCATCCCACTTGCAAATCAGAAAAAGACTCTACAATTGAGCTTTTGCAAGATATTGAAATGTAATGCTGTTGTCAGTGATGTCATCATGACGAGAAGCAAGTGGAGGAGGCAAGGTCGCATATTGCAACGTACTCCTGGACATACAGTAGACTAACCTAGACGGGCAATGCCCTCGGGATTTTCAGATTTCACAGAGCCTCAGAATCGTAGACCGCCATCTTGGTGAAGACTCCCGTAATTACGTAATGACGTCATCCAGCGATGTTTTTTTTTCTTGGAGATTTTTTGCAACACTGGTCCAAGATGCAGATTGTGCAGGTAAATATTGCATTTCATCTGCAACCATGCCGCAAGAATGTGCTCACGCTACTTGTAGTAACAAGAGACAGAAGGGAAATGGGCTGACATTTCACAGGTAAATTGGACTTTTAAAACAATTCTGAAAATAATTTGATGCTTTGTTTATCACATTGTTAACTAACTTAATGTAGGAAATTTAACTTGAAATCTAACTGGCTAGCATGACTACCTGATGGATAGGCCTACATAGCTTTTCTAAATGTGAGTAATATAAAAGATTAAGTGATTCATTCATCGTAAACCGAATTTTTAGCTGTAAGCAAAAGCTCAACCAGGCATTGATATCATTTCTAGGTTCCCACCAAGCTGAATTTAGAAGGCAGATCCACAGGACAGTGGAGTATGCATATTATGCCCTGCTGTAAAAACAAATACCAGAAATTGATAATACAGCCTCTTGCTTCTTAATTAATAACTAACAGCCATAATTCTTATCAGGATTTTTAATTAGCCTAATTTATTTCGGAAGTGTATGACTGGAAGTTGTTGAATATGAAATCATTTTTTCACTTGAGCAACTCAATTGTGCTTATGGCCTGAAGATGTGAGGAAATTCAATTACATTTCATTCAATAGCTCCAAAGCACAATTGTTCTCATTTTACCAGCATGGTTGGTTGGTTGTTTTGGTTTGTTTGGAGGTCAGTAAGGGATGATGTAAAAACATCACTATTAATAACAATGAAATGCACAGTAGCTTAAAACAAATAAACTAAAATGTATTCATAAAGCCCAATGAAACGGTGTCAAACTGAACAATCAATTGCACTAAATCCGGCCAACTCCTTGAGTGTGTAAGATCTTCCTGTGTCAATGGGCTAACTAAACTCATTCAGAGAATTTGACTCATTCAATCAAGAGATGGCCAACCGAAGCATTATACAAATTCTGGGGTCTGTCCAAATTCATGGGAGAGCGCCTGAGGTGACCGCTCATTCCTTTTTCAACAATACCAAGGACATTCAGGACCCCGCCGAATTACACGTGGTGCTTGGCCTGCATCGGGCCATTCTGACTGTAGGTCCACAACAAGACGACGAGAACGAGAAGAAGGGAGACGACATTGAACATTTGATGACATTGAGCGAACATTTCACTGAAATGGATTTCGATTGTACTGGTCAAACAATTAGAGTGAAGAACAATACTGTCCTCTCGTTGTTTTCTTCACCTTCCCATTTGCTGAAGGCGAGTCTAGTTCAGCCCATTTCTAAACCTAAAAACAGCCAGTCAAGGAATACATGTTAGCATGGTTTAGCATAGCTATGCACTTGTGTTTGCCTTATTGCTATTGAATGTGTCAATAAGCTACATGCACAATTCATATCACTGCATGCATGCAAGTGTTACTGTAGACTGATCGACAAATCTCCGTTTAATTTGCAGGAATGTCTTCATTTAGAATTGCATGTTTGATAAAAGGATATTCATCCAAACATTTGTCCACGTTTCCATTGTAGTATTATTTAAATTGTAAATTGTTGGCCGGCTATTGAACACGGAAACATCGTAAACAAACTAAAAACACTGGTTGTGTTTAATCCCCAATCCTCTTGTCTCTGTACACAAACAACATCTTGTTATTGGCGTGTGTGTTTTTCTTTTTGTTTTTGTTTTTTCCAATGTGATTATTCTCTGTGTGCGTGTGCCAAGATTTCTGTGTGTGTGTTTAAGAGGGGGGGAAAAAACTCTTATTGGTGTGTATGTGTGTGTTTAAATAGAAACTGTGATTTGTGTTTGTGTTTAAGAAAAAAAAAATACTTCTTATTGGTGTGTGTTTGTGTCTGACATTTGAAAAGAAAAACAAACACCAGTGATGATTAATAATAGTGTGTTTGAAATGCTCTTGTTATTAGACAATACATCAATAGATAATACATAATAAATTAATATCTGATACATTTGACTGAGCTATTATTTTGTCGTTTCCATACACATTGTGTGTGTGTGCGTGTCAGAGTAAGGTGACACTTAAAACATTTTAACCACCAGCCACTATCAATTTTCACCAGTTCATAATCTCATTTTCAACAGTTGCAAACACTGTAATGCCATGTAAGACCATTTTCTGATTAATGCTGCGTATAATTCAGCATTAATCCGGGCGCCTGTTGAAAATTCACTTGCCAAAGGCCAAATTCACCTGTTTTTGGCAGGTAGAAAGTGCTTATTTCCCTCCATGGTGTGTGTAGCGACCTCCTGGCTGCCTCAGCTGGAGTAGCTTTGACGGGAGTATCCAGTTAAAGTGATACTGTCCCATTTTTGGAAATAAGCTTATTTTAGCTCGAGCTGGTCTCATGGGACTCAATGTTAACTGCTATCATAGATGTAAAATTTACACTGCCATACATAGAGAATGGATGAAAATACAGGAGAACGGCATGAGAATCTGGTGCGTATCACAAAAGCTACCACAACAGCTCCTTGGGATATGCATACCGGTAGGCTATGACAAATTTAAATGAGCACTAGCAGGCTGGCCGCACCGACCGCAGTGAATCATCTAGCGCCTTTAGCGACTTTTTGGTGCATCTGGAGACTTTTTAAAACTTTCTAAAGCATTTTCGGTGACAAATTCATCGTTTTCCCACATAATTCTGACGCGCCGCCGTCAGAAGCGTTTCCCACGGTTAAGCAGGGCTGCAGATTAGCTCTGATCTCCAAAAAGTAGCTAGCACCGCCCATTTGTACTGTGGACGAAGGCATGTGGGCACGTTTTCTGTAGATCAGCACGCTGTGCGTGACATTGTGACGTCATACGTAACGTCATGACGTCATCTAGCGACTTTGCCTGGTTTTCTTTTGGCAACACTGAGTGTATGCCCGGTTTAACAATAATAACATTGTTTTTCAACACAATTGTAAATCTGCGCCGCCATCAGAAGCGTTTCCCATGGCCATCTCATTGTCATGCATGTCCCGCTGATTCTGGGAAACGCTTCTGCCGTCGGCGCAGAGTTGCTGCAATTATGCGAGTTTTTAAAAGTCGCCAGATGCACGCTAAAGTTGCCAGTTTTGGTTTAGCTCGTGGTAGTTGTCAGTCAGTTGTAGTTAGTTAGCAGTGTTTTCAGTGTGAGATTTTTAACAACGTTTTCCGATTCGACCATCGTCAATATTTGTGTTTGCGCTGGATGTGCCAACTCGATTGTCACTGGACATTGTCTCCATGGCTTTCCGCGCCGGAAAAGCAAACATTTCCGTGCGTGGGTCCGTTTTGTGCAGACGAAGAGGGCGAACTTTACAGCAGCGTCTGTTACAGCTCACACAGTCATCTGTGAGCAACATTTCACCCCAGACGATTATGACAAAGGGGGATGTGATTGAGCACCTCAAGGGATTTCTTAAAAAAGTGGCTGTGAGGCTGTCTAAAGAGGCCGTTCCCGCCCTCCATTCACCGGTTTGTTTGGCAAATGATCCCAGAGCTACTGGTGGGGAAGCTAGCTCCAGCTCTGGTCAGGCGTGGAGGAGTGATGCAGCACGAAGGAAAAGCGAGATCATCACCGCTGTAAGTCCTGCCATTATATTTATGTGTATATTTAATCTCTTCTCGTTAGTCACTTGTAACTGTCTGATGAAATGAATTACTGCCAGTTCGTTGACAGAAACTGGATAGCTCATAGCTTGCTATTTTCCAGTGCTCTTCTGGGTTCCGCTGCACCACCTCCCCTCACGCTCAGTACCGACTGGGGAAACTGCCAGGCGGGATCCGCGACGCGCAATATCGCGCTGGGGGTGTGGTCATGCTTGCTCCCATTAGATTCTCCCCGGGGCTAACTACGCTGCTCAGCCGACTTTCGAGCCTCGCGGCGCGGCCTGTGTCTCGCAGCTGACACCGGGTAGACCGAGCGAGATAACAAACGGCGAACGGTCGTTTGCACACATTACTCACCCAATATCACAACACAGTGTGTACATGGCTTAAATGCGATTGTGTTTTGGTCCTAGATAACATTTAAGCCCCGTTATATCCTTATAGAAGTATAGAAGTAGTCTAATATAAGCTTGTAGCTGCCTGGTTCTGGTAAAATGCTAACATTAGCTTACCCGGTTAGCTCAAAACATCGAGTGATCAAATGGCAATGTGGGGTAACCTACTTGTGTTACATACGTTCGTGGTGCATTTTTACATCAATCCGTGGTAGTCTTGACATTTATAAGCATTTAGGGTCTTTATATTAAGCAAAAACGTGATGCTGGAAATCAGAAAATCGCCGCCATGTTTTTCAAAAAATGTTGTAACTCCCGCCCTTGCTACCCATACGCCCATCTGATTGGTTATTGGACCATCAAATTTGCATGATATAGAGAACTCGTCTATATCAAATCGCGTCCCGCTGCGATATCGCTTCACCTCCGCGCTGTCAAGCGCGATATCGCCCCCATTCAAAGTCAATGAGAGCGGAGCGGAATTACTCTGTGTGGGTACGGGCCGTCACCTCTTCTCTCCAGAAGATTGCCAAGGATGAAGCAGTCGGACTACATCTTCAACGGCACTCACGCTTCAACACTAGCGGCACATCTTAACACTCAAGTTTAGACTCCAAATAACCACAAGTAATCATAACTATGTACAGTGTTTTTTGTCATTTCAAAAAGTTGTTTACATCTTTAATACACTCACTTGGCCCTTTTCTCATGTGTTTCATGCATGTACCAATAAATGTAAAACTACTTAAACCGTTTGTGCATGTGAATGTCTTTATTTTATTTAAAAGAAAAAGAATCAAGATCAGCCCATTTAAAACCTTTATAGGTCCCTCCTTCCTCTGGGTAATGCCTCCTTATTACAGCCACAACGCATGCCAGAATAGGTTTTCGTATCTGTCGGCGCAAAGTGCCATATGCCCAGCGGACAATCTGTCGGTATGCTGTGTATCGATATTGCCTAGGGTGGGAAATTACAATTTTCATCTTACTATTGCATTACGCTTAACTTGACAGTTACAATGACTTTTGCTAAACAACTTAAAGTGTTTATGAAACGAAAACAAACGGTCATTCCCATTAAAGCCTTGTTTTTTCTCATAGCATCGATGAGACTTTGAACCCAATCATCCTGGAGGAACTTGTGAAAATGGCAACTCAAAGTGTGAATTCTGTGAAATTTGGTGTGACTAATGAGCTGGGCTGTGACATCATAGAGGGGAGTCCCTGGTTTGCTAGTATGGCGATCTGAGAAAACAACACACATTTGATGGACCCACATCTTATAAAGGAACCAAAATTCTGATACAAACATCAGCGTGTCGAAAAACCACACATCCAACCTCATGAGAAAAAAAAACAGCAGCACAAATCTATTTCAGAGGCACTGATACATCTGCAGAAAGTGACATGTCTGACAGGCGAAGTGACGATTGTTGACATAGCCTGACAGTTCGTTTTGTTTATGGTTACGGTTGCTAAGGGCGCTTTGCCATGACCCACAGATGACATGGCGTGTGTATTTGTTGACAAATGGGGGGCATTTTGATTCAATTGTGCGATATAGTGTGATTGAAATGCATGTAGGCTACATGCAAAAATATCATCAACTAGAGAAAAAAACGGAGGTATTAGGCTGTTGGAAAAACGCCCTATATAGCCTGAGTCCTCAGCATATTTTTAGCGTTTATCATTATTATTATTTTTTGTGCTCAAAGTCACAGGCGTCGCGTGTCCCTCAGCCTGACTCTGAGGATGAGGTGTATCCAAACGTCAGCCACACGTGCACCACAATACTAAGAACAAACAATCAACGCTTCAAAGTAGGCCTACGCTATGTGCATCTCTGTTTATTCGCTAAGCAGTAGCCCAATCTGTGAGTTGGCTGTCCTCGACTGAGAGCACCACGCTGATGTGCGGATATCCTCCCAAAACCAATTTATTGACCAGTTGAATGGCAATCAATAAAAAGTGCATATTCCGAGAGCATTCGCATCGGTTTGGCATGTAATGTGCATTACCCTTTCCTGAAAACAACATACAAAGCAGATGGACAAGGTAAAACGAGTAGCCTAAAGCAAAGCAGTGCACTCACCTGTCTTCGTGCCCGAGCAGTTACAGGGGCAGTTTCAGTCTGCACGCCGGCGATGTCAATTGTTGGAACTGCTTGAGGCAATAGCATTCTCTTCAGTCCAACCATGCCCGCGACCTCCACATTTGTGGTGAAGCACAAGGGGTGGAAATGTGCCGAGCACAACAGTGACCACGAGCTTGCTTCAAAACCATGCATTGGATCCACAGAGCCCTAGCTTGATTTAGCCTTCTCCTTGTCGGCCACAGTTCCATCATTCTTCACAGAAGGGAACTTGTGCAAAGATATTCCTTCTGTCAAGTAGCCATTTTTGCAGCTGGCACCGTTCGGCCCTCCAGCAACACACTGCTTGACACTGCGCTTTGTTTTGGTACTAGTCGCCATTGATCTGAACAAGGTGGAATGAGGTGAACTCACCCCTTCTATGTCACGCATATCATTTGCATAAAATTTGCATGTCACCAAAAAAACACTTTTTGGGAACGTTTTAACATGACTTTTAGGACAAAATATCACCCAGACAATATCCCATTTTATTCACAAGGCTTAGAACTTTCAGAATCTGTCCTGGAAATGGTCAAATTCCTTTACTTTGTTTTCGTTTCATAAACACTTTAAGGACATGGCAAACTCCTGTATGCATCAGTCAGTCAGCATCAGTGCCACAAAGATGTTGGTGTAAGTAAGTGGATATGTGTTATTAGTCTATAGAAACAATATGCTTTGATGGAAACATACTCTGGATTGGTGGCTTGGAGAGGGCCATGTTCTTGTTTGAATGCCAAACATGCCACCTCCAGCACCAAAGGGTCCAGGCACACGCTCTGGAAACCAGGACGACGCGTCAGGCAGGTAATGTCCTCTGGCAGCTTCTCAAGAAGAGCGATATTCCTCTTTCTCCATCCAACACACGCTCTCCAACCCCGAGGGCATGGACTCACACTGGGTACAAAGGCACCTGTCAAATAAATGTGCATAGGTCATTGTGTTACCTTAACCCTTTTAATGCCGTCTTCGCAAAACAGCCCAAAAAATGCCCACTTGCCTGGAAGCGCTGAATCCCGCCTAATTCTATTGATATCTATGGGCGAAATTCGGCAGGTTTTTCTGCAAAGTGACATTTGACAAAATGACACGTCCTCAGGGATGTTGGCCCATCTCTAATTTCTATTTTGTCTTCCTCACTCAAACGAGTAAAGGATGGCTCCTCCACACACCCCTTGAACCTGGTTGGCATGGAACCATTGCTGTGCGGCCGGAATGTCCTGCTCTAAGGCTATAGGCTCATCATCTGACTCTCCCATCACCTGGGACCAAACGTGAGACAGAAGGTCCTGCTCTAACTCTAGATGCTCCTCAATAGTAGCCTCCAGCGCCACAGGGGCCTCTAACGGCACAACAGGGCTCGAAGTCTTGTCTGCACGACGGTGATAAGGCTTCAAATGCCGAATGTTAACCTTTTGACGCCGCTTACTACAAGTAGTACCTCTACTGTGGTTGCTAATCCTTTGTCAGTCAGATTCACAACTCTAAACGGACCTACCCAACGTTCCTTCAAACTTGAAACTAGCTTGACTGTTTTTATATCAGCCGTCATGAGGACCTCATCTCCCTCCTTAACAACATAGGTTGTGTTTACACAATGCCTACGCTCAAAAGCTACCTTTTGCTGTCCTTTGGCAATCTTATGTTATCTTGCACTTTCCCATGGACAATGGCAAGCATGTCTGCGCGTCTTTAAGTGTGTCTTCATCAAGATCAACTATTTCACAGTCCCCTGACTGTCATCAGCGCGCGTATGGGGATGCACTCCATACAGTGCATAATATGGGCTCACCTTAATGGAATGCTGTTTCGCAGTATTAATTGCATGAACAGTACACTGTAAAAACCTATCCCAGTCATCCTGTTTATTATTACAGTATTTTGCCAAAGGACGCTTGATGTTCTGATTAGTGCGTTCTACCTGGCCATTGCATTTGGGATGATAGGCACTGGTTACAGCATGACCTACCCCAAAAGTTTCCAGCAATGACTTATTTATCTCATTGAGAAACTCACGTCCCTGGTCCGTAATTCTTCTCTTGGCTCCCCCTTGGGCTAGAAGCGTCTCTGTCACCTTCAAAGCCACCTCTGGAGCAGTCTTACCGCAGAGATACACCAGCGGCGACGCGATTCAAGCGACAGAGTGCAGCAGCAAGCGATACGAGCGATTGAGGAGACAAGAGTATGTCCGTACAGGCAGAAGGCAAAGCATTCAAGCATTCCCATTGGCTGTGGTCACTGACCTCTATACAGTCATTGGCTGTCGCGGCTTGTCGCCGAACCGCGTCATAGAAAGTTGAAAAGATTTCAACTTCAAATTGTCGCGCTCGTCGCTCAAATCGCTCTAGTCTCCAGAATCGCTTTTGTCTCTCGACTCAATACGAAGTCAATTACTTCTGTCGCTCGGCTCAGATCGCCGCTGGTGTATTTCTGCGGTTACTCCTCAGAGGCCTAGCCATAACCCACTTCGAGAAAAGACAAGTCATTGTTAACGCATAACAATAACCCTTTGCAGTTTCTGGAAGTGGCCCTATCAGATCAACTCCCACCACTTCCCAAGAAGCCTCTACTTTAATTGGGTTGACTTTCGGTGCTGCACTACGCAGTTAACTGTGTACCTGACACTGATTACAGTTCCGGCCACGCTCTGTTACATCTCCAGTCAAAGTCGGCCAGAAATATTGATCTCTAACGCTTTCTAAAAATGCCCTCACCCCTGTGTGGCCGCCGGTAGTCGGGTTGTCATGACACTCATCATAAACCCTATCCCTCTCTTCGGCATTCATGATGACTAGACGGCGCCTGCCTTTTAGATCAGGCCCGAGATAGTACATCTTACCATCATCTACCACATACTGCCTAGATGCTCGACAAACTACATCCTTCTCATTCTTACGGAGTCCCTCTTTCTGTTTGCCATTTACTAGGTACCAAAATATGGCTAACAACTGAGCAAAACATTCCATTTTGACACTGATACTGACACACACAAAAAAGTTAATTCAATCGTTAATTTATAGCTTGGTCAAAGTTAGGCAGCCGTCAAAATTTAAAAATAATAAAACGTTAGTATTTCATTTTCGTAACGTCATACATGGGAAAAGACTATGTTGAAGTCAGTACGCTTCCACATAATCAACCAGACTGATAAATAAGGCGGCTGTGGTGACTTCCAACTCAGTAGGCAATTCTACGCCTGGCCAATAGAGTTGCACAGACCACAACATTAGCATGGATGTTGCTGAGGAGGTGAGGATGGGGTGCTATACCAAAAACGGCCACAAGATGGATAGGGTAGGTACGCCGTGACATAGTTCACACATTAAACTAAGGATAGGCTGGGTTGCCCAGAAGAAAGAAATCCACTTCTGTCCCGTTAATTTCTATTGGTTCCTGAAACGACATGTAGTACTTCTACTTTCATCTTAGTTTTATGTAATGCAGGGGTGGGGAACCTATGACTTGAGGGCCATTTCATCTGCCCCCCCCCGATATAATTTTTAAAATAAAAAAGTGAAAACTGCCCAAGCAATTATAGTGGGAGCGCAATGTCCTGAAGTAGCCGGCAGATGGCAGCAAAGCATAGAGGTGGTGAACTAGGTACATCTTGAAGCCATTTTCTTACAATATGGGTGTTATTCCTTATCAGTACACCAGGTGGCAGAAGTGTCCTGTGACATGGGTTGCTGGTGTTATTCTAGTGTGTCCAGCTGTAATGCATGAAGGTCTGCCTTATATGTATACATACATGCCTGTTGTGTTCAGGGATGCATCTTGTGAATGAAAAATGCACAAGGCTCAGTCATATACTGCTCATTTATGCATGTATTTAAATCATGTAACAGTATGCCTATATAGGTACTCTACTCTAGTATCTGAAATGCAGTATGTGACTTCATGCGTTCTGTAGCGGTGTGTTCTCATCCAATTGGTGTGCGTGCGATAGGGCTGGGCAATATGAAAAAAAAACAATATCACGATATGGATTACTTTATATCACGATAACGATATATAGCACAATATAGCAGTGGTGGGCCGTTATCGCCGTTAACGTGCTGCGATAATGTGAGACTCTTATCGCGCGACAAAGAAAATATCGCACGTTAATCTATTCTCAAAATATGGATTTGGGGTTTGGAGATGCGCGTCACCATAGCGTTAGATTGACAGACGCTTTCAGACTGTCCTCCAGTTGCTTCGCCTCTCCACCTGCACACTAAACATGAATGTGTTAAAAACACCACAACATGTGTTGAATTTCAACACATCAGTGAGTTCTGTTTGGGACAAATCAAGTTGTGTTAATGGGGACACAATTGATGTGTAAATATACTGACACACAAGTTGTGTCAATCTTGTGACACAAGGATGTGTAATAATGAGTAATTTAACACAGTTATGTGTGTTAAATGTTAAAATGCTCTTACACATTAGTGTGCACAGAATTCCAGCTACCCAACACTATTATGTGTCAACCCAGTGTGCATAATATTTAATTTAATATGCATAAAGATGAAGAGACGTTGAAATGTGATTATTTTGGTATTTTTATTTTTTATATATAATCAGCATTAATTATATAAAGTCACAGAAGAAACATTCATAAAATGTATAAAAGTTCATAAAAACTCATTGTACAAAGCATGCCAGATGACACTGGGAAAAAATAACTAGCCAATGACTCAATTTATGGCTTACTTTAAAAATTGAAACTTTTTAAAAGGTTTGTCATTCAAAGGAACTTAAATGACTTCATATCGAGGACAAACATATACTTTGTTTCCTTGGAAAGGCTTCTGAAAGTCAATAGGGCGGAAGTCTAACAAATCATCAGGAATTTTCACAACATTGAAGTCTTCACTTTTTTCAACACAGAATGCATAGAAATGATCATCAAAAAAATCAACATGCACAACATTCACAAATGCTAGAAGGGTCCCATTGTCTACCTGAGGGAAGAGGTGAACAATTTCTCCAAACACTAGCTCATTACATTTCTTTTCGATTACTACCAGAGTCCCTGTTCTGTACGTCTGTCCCCACACACTAACAGTATGAGAGATACTCATTGTCTCTGACAAGTGATCTAGCTTTAACCTGAGAATGTCAATAAGTTGATCACTTTTTGGTAACGATCTCAGAATAACTGGAAACGCATTTGGAACACACATTTGATTATCAAGTGGCTGGCCAAACCGCCAACAATGCATTTGCTGAACCTGGTTTTTGTACGCCAGAGTCTTTGAAACATTTTTGAAATTACAAACAACATGTGCCTGCCTCTTGAGTGGGTTGTGCTTCGCTTCAAACCTCATGCACCAAAGCCTAGATAAAGGGCCGAATTGAACCAGCATGCTCGGATAATGCACCATAAAATGGTGTTTTGGGATTAGGTTTTTCCCTGGATACAGTTCTTTGAACAGTTTATGATGGTCTATGATGAGCTGTTTTAAATATACAGCAAGACCTGTGCTAACAGTAGGAGCAAAGATTATGTTGCATATTTCACGCAACAATATGAATAGTTGCCAGTGTAGACTACCTGGATTAACCAAGTCACCAAGAAGGAAAGGTAAGATCTGTAATAAACACCACATTTGTGCGGCTGTTTGTCTGACAGCAGTCTCAGATGTCTTCAAATTTAGGATGACACTGGGCTTGTTCTTGTCATTTGAATACCCATAATCAAAGCTCATCATTCTGTCATTGAGCTGTTCCAAGGACAATAGTTTCTCCTCATAAATGTACTGTCTGAGTAAAAGTTTTACTTCTAAAGGTGCAACGCCCTCTAGGACATCGTGCATTATATCAACACACACATTCTCTGTCACATGGAAATACTCCAAACTATTTAAACACGAATCTTGTTTGATTCCGGTCATAGACCCTTCGTTTAAAGCTACGTGCTGTTGGTAATTTTCTTTGTTTCGTTTTTCAAACTCATCTTCATCAAAAAGTACTTGAGACATGTTTTTATCAACAAGGCAAAAATGGCAAAACTTATTTGCAGAAAAGCTTTCCAAATATCCACACAATGAGTGACATGCTAGATTGTCACCGGTAAACAGGCACACAGTTCCATACAACAGATGCATCTCTCCTTTCATCTCAAGTTCTAAACCATGGCATTCTAAAAATCTTATATCCTCTAAAAGGGGTTCGAATATCTTAGAAAAACCATATGTTTCTCTGTCAATTGAATTGAACAAAAGGCAGAGATGAATGTTATCAAGGCTTGAATTGAACTTGGGTGGCAAGTTTCGTAGAGAGAAATAAACTGCGCCCATTTTATGGATTTTGGTTTTCGAGCCCAGAGGATTTGTGGTTTCCAGATCATCAAAATACAACTGTATCTGAAGGGCATTTGGATGCTTGTTGTATAAGACGTGTTTGGCAAAGTGAGCGCCATCGCAGTAGTCGCGCATCTTTCCATCAGTACTCTTATGAGAGTCCCCATATAAGGACTGCATTCGCTCATTACAGAAAATTAATTTCAGTGTCTCAAGGATGGAAATATACTGAAAAGTATTAGCTGTTAGTGATTGTTTGACTAACCCACCTCTTCTAGTAGTGTCAGCTCTATGGCCCAGGAAGACTTCTGTTGGCTTTGCAAGTGAGTATTGACTCTCAAAATATTTAGTCATTTTGTATGGATTATCCAAATCATCAAAAACATTTCGAGCACTTTCAAATTTTTTCATCAATGACACAACACCCTCATTGTCCTCTGATATTGACAAATCTCTCAACAATGAGATTGTAGATTGTTGAAGGCTATATGTTGTTCTGTCCAACAGTTCTTTAGTGCAAGTTACACTCCTTTGTACATCACTTAAAGTTGTATTTGCGGCAGAGTACATCTGAGCAACAAAGGTGGCTGCATAACTTGTCAGTGAAGGGCCTCTGCATGTGTCTGTATTTGTGGCATACTCCGTGGCTCCATTAGATACTGTAGTGTCTGATATCAGATCTGCTTCAATGTCATTTCTTGTTGTGCGAGCTGAAGTGTGGTCGGACAAATCGCTTGTGTGAAAAGATAAATGCTCTCTTGATAGATGTTTTGACAATGAATTAAGATTATGATACGTACGCTGACAGCCATTTTGACTGCAGACAAGCGTATAGTTCTGACTATCAGATAAACAATGCACTACACGGAGATGCCACCGAAGTTTCCTGGTCTCACCAGGAACTGGCAGTTTGCATACAGGGCAAATGTACATACTGACAGTTTTTAAGCCAAAGCCTGGACTTTTCCCAGGAGTTCCAAAACTTTGGGTCGTCTAACAGTCTTTGACACTGGCAAGTCATAAATGTGCTCAAAAAAGATGAACACTGACGCAATCTGAGCAGGATAAGCAACATTGCATACCCAGAAGAACTTGAAGAGCTTATCCAAAGCACAGGTTAAGCTGTCATCATGTAGTGGAATTGTGACTCCATCATTTCTGGCAACAATGACGAACTGTCGTGCTGGGCTCTTCAGATGACCAATGCAGACAAGCTCTGGCTGCGTCCTTGACGATCGCTCATCATACGTGCAAAGGGAGGAGATGCTTGTCCCATGCTGAAATACAGAGTACGCCTTCATTATACACACCATTCTAACCTGGAGCATATTCATTATGTTCCTTCATGGTTCACTTATACTACATACCGGAACAAAGTTGATCAGGAATGAAATGGCCGACTTCACACTGCATCGTGTTGAGGCTGATCCCCGTCCTGACGCAGTTGGTGGCAGTAGGTGAGTCAGAATCTTTAATGCACTGTAGCATACCTCATCTATTTGAACGACATGAGCAAAAAGAGAAATATGAGAGAGGTTTAGTTAAGTTTGTATAGGACAGACACTTACAGTCAATCCGGAAATTAACCACGCTTCACTTTTTTCACATTTTATTATCTTACAGCCTTATTCCAAATGCTACAAATGAATCTCTGACGTCAAAGTCATACACAAATTATTCCATTATGACCATGTGAAAAGCAAGTTGTCTTGACAGTTTTGGAATAAGGCTGTAAGATAATAAAATGTGAAAAAAGTAAAGCGCTGTGAATACTTTCCGGATTGACTGTATCATGAAATACAATAGTCCAATAGAAAGTACCATAGTATTTGTAGCCACAGGCTTATTTCCAATTTCCTTCAACAATCACATATAAACCAAACTATTCATTAAATTTTTCAAGGCAAGTTAAGTTACCCCTGACCAAAGTAGTACACACATTAGCCCCCATATCCCCCACCCACACATATACATGTACACAAGAAGTGGAGGCAAAGTGTTGAAAAAAAGAAGATTTTTTACCATCATTCTGTTCTCCTTCCTGATCAAGTAAGGAGGACACCACTCCCTTCTCCAGAGCAGCAACCTTCCTCAGTTTGGGGATGAATGACGGCTCCCACCTCCGAATGAACAACTCTGCTTTCCCCTCGAACATTTTCAGAAACTCTGCATCCAGCTGATACGGGAAAACACAGGAAACACAACTTTAATTCTATAGCCCATCTTGTTGTCTTCACACAGTATCATTACATCCCCTCTTCTAAGACCCTTACAATGTAATTACATTGGTAGATGCTTTATAATGTAATGTAATGTATGTAATGTAAGGTAACTTTGTAATGTCTAGTTTGTCAGTACAGCTGTTTTTAGCATATCAATGGAAGTCTATGGGTTCCAAATGAACATCAGCAAATGTACTTATAAACCACTTGAAAATGAATGTATCATTCACCAGTGTGCAAAACGGCTATTCAATTCTGTCCAGTTATCTTTTGAGGCTTGATGCTATGGAACCCAATCACTTCCAGTGATTATACTAAACTAGGCTAATACTTGAGTACTGAAAATATGTACAGAACACACTAATAGGAAAATGGTATGCATATTCATGTGTAACACTTGGAAATGCTGTTAATATGTGAAAAACAAAAAAGGGTGGACTGTTCCTTTACAACTAAACTCATAGATGTTGTTCACACAATATGTTGTTCCAATCAACCTTGGTTTAGATGAAAAGCAAAGAACAGGGGGAAAAGAAGTATCAATAAGGAAAAGACTCACCAGACTTGGGATGTCAATAAAACGAGGGTAATGTTGGACAATGTCTGCAACAGTTGGAGACTTGGTGCTGATCCAATTTCGGCGATGGCTGAACGTTTTTTCCATTGCTGTCTTTATTGGTGCCATGTTCTCTGATGATGGTTTCATCCTTTTGATGATCGACATCCATTCACTAAGGTCTTCATCATCTAATGGCTGCACTGTAGATGGCTGCAGGGTAGACGGTTGAGCCAATGCAGAATTACATCCAAATTTTCTCTTGTGGTAGCGTCGCTGGCCCTCTTCTAGGTTTCGTCGGACATTCCGTAGCCTCATTTCTAGAAATCCTGTATGTGACAAAGGATCATAGAAATGTTCCTATAACAAAAGAAAGAAAAAGAAGTGTTAAAATATCTTTGGGTTACTGATTGAAACAAGAGGGCGCAAGAACCCAATCGATACTCAACATGTGAATGTACAAAGATATTAATTTTGGTACACCCGAGTGTAAGGGGATGCTTGCAAAGTAATTCAAGATGAAGGGTTTGGCGCAACTCAAAATGTTATTGGAAATTATTTTGATTTTTCTGATGGATGTATTAAGACATCACGAGAAGTACACTAACAGAATTTGCCAGGGTTTCGAAATGTCGGCATATAGGGTTATAGAAACTCCTTATGAGAAGAAGTTTGAATATAATTATAATGCTGTTAAAATGACAGACATCAGGATGTACAGAGAGAGGTTGTGAGCAAATCTGCACTAGGCTTGATCTGAGTTTTGTGGTGAGCCAGCCTGATCTCCAAAAATTCCGTGCTCCTGGACACATATGTTAAGGACACGAAATCCGTGTTAACTTTCAGGAGAAATAATGTGAAAATCTTAGCATAGAAGCCTACAGCGATGCAGACTGGACGGATGATACCAGCGAACACCACAGTACTACAGGATACTGTGTGAGCCTTAGTAAAAACAGTGCTCTTGTTTCATGGAAACAGGGAAGCAACATACTGTATAGTAATGGTGGGGTGGCGTCCACGCCAATGTCTTATCCTGTGTGTATCGCTCGGTGCGTAATTTCAAGAGCAGTATGATAAAAAGGAAGAAACCAAACTGGGCACGCTGATGAAGGGCTAGACCCGAAACGTTTGTCCCCTGTCTGTCGGTTTTATTTACTTTTTTCGGCTTTGTTTAATACAGTTTTTGATTTTGCATCCAGCTCCAGTGTGCGACTCCTTTCTTCCTTTTTATCAAGCAACATACTGTTCCACGTGCAAAGCAGTATATGGCTCTTGCTTCTACAATTCAAGAATGTCTTTATCTAGAACAATTACAAGTTAACACGGATAGCTACAAATACACAGAGACTGTCATACATGAAGAAATTCAGGAATGATTGCTCTTGCCAGGAATCCTGTCAACAGAAATCTCTGTACACAAAGTTTCACTTTATTATGTCTACTGTGAATGAGAGTGAATCTGTTTTGTTTTGTTTAATGTTTTACTTACAAATCCTTCACCATCTCCACAGACCATCACTTTGAGCGACGGGAAGAGCGTTGTCAATGATTTTGCCAAACGCAGTTTCTCTGGTCCAGAGGGATAACTGTAAAACAAAGCAAATGACAAGTCCATCACCACTGGACATAATTTACACGCCATACAGATGATCCAATTTCATTTTTATACTTTCACTTGAATAGACATTTAAAAAGAACAAAAAAAAAAAATGGGTCGACATCAAAAACAATGAATATCTAAAACTTACAATCCATGTTTCTCGACTAGGTCACTGACACTTATGTTCACAAGCTTTCTTCTGGTACTGGTGGATAGTGTTCCAGTCTGCTCATATTCTTTAAGGATGTCCTGAGCCTTCTTTTCAAGAAGAGACTTGAGTGAAGCAGCAGTCCGATCTTCCTATAAGACAAAAGCATAAACATGCCTCTCAAGTTAGTTGGTTAGAATGGGCAGTTGTGTTCATTAAAAGATAACCAGTCAAAACTCGTAACCGCAGGAAAAATGTCACTGCTATTTGAACAACAAATCTCCAGTGTTAACACGGTTAAGAGTCTGTTCTATTCATGGCAAACAATGCCACTATAACGGCATGATTGCTTACTGGCATCATTATATTCATTAGTTGACCCCATCCTGTGTCATAAATATATATATATTAAGGAAAATGCTATTGATTCCTGATCCAAGTAAATGTTTCAGAAATAGCCATCATATGACATCCCTCAAAATACTCACATTTTCACTCTCAGTGTGTGGTGCTACACACTCCACCAAATCCAAATGGACCACAGTCGAAACCCATACTTGGAATCTGTCATAATCCTTAAAATCTATGCTACTGTCACAGTCAATGTAGTCTTTGAAGTCACTGTTGTAGTGTAGAAGTCTATGTAATTCCACTGGGTGAGAAACAGGCTTGTAAAAGCGCGAAAGCACTGGAAACTGAAAAAACTTTTTTGCATTTCTCTGTCCCATCTAAGTATAAAGACACAAGCACATTCTTGACTGCTGGTCCAGGGTTCTGCAGCTGGCTAGGGACGTTTTCCTGTAGATCCATTTTCACTGGAGAAGATAGAGAAACAGACCAGAAGGGGAACAAATAAATATAGGCATTTAAAAATGTCTACAGGGTACACAGATTATGGCAACAATGTGATTATGTAACATATGTCTGCATTTATTTTAAATGCAATGCAGTACCAGAATACAATACATGCTGTACACACACTAGGGCTTTCACTTTTGACCAAAAAATCATTTATTTAATCCATTTTCTTAAAGGGACACTGTGTGAGATTTGTTGTTGTTTATTTCCAGAATTCATGCTGCCCATTCACTAATGTTACCTTTTTCATGAATGCTCATCACCAGCATCAAATTCTAAGTATTCATTATGACTGGAAAAATAGCACTTTACATACATGAAAAGGGGGATCTTCTCCATGGTCCGCCATTTTGAATTTCCAAACATAGCCATTTTTAGCTCCAAAAATGACTGCACTTGGACCATACTAGAAAATATTTGTTTAATACTTAGTAAACTTTAATGTAAAGATCAAATTTGGCAATAGGCAGCCCAATTTCCATAAGCAGCATAGTTGCAGTACCCTTTTTGACCATTTCCTGCAGTGTCCCTTTAGTATATTTATGAACATTTGACCATTAATTGCAAGCAGAATCTAAACGCAGATGACTTGTTGCATTAGAGCCAATTAAATAATATTGTTGCCAAAAAGAACCATAGTAAATTAAACGAATACGAGCAACATGGATTCGCCATCTTCATCAGCTTAAAAATGTGTTGTAGGGAGCGTTTCGTTCGTAGTATAGTAGTGGTGGAGGGAAAAGCAGTCAGTGTAGACTATACGTTGGGGTGCTTCCAAAACCTGAACTTGACCCATTTTACAGTTAGCTCACGCACGGCAATACTGCCACTTTCAACCGATTGTAACGACGACAGCTCAGGCTTAATCAAAACTGCGTGAGTGTTGCAGATGTATGAGCAACCTACTGTAGCAAGCCTACACAATTTGATGGCTGGGGTCAGCAAGCTAAAACTATGCTAATACCTTGACAAAATTTCGCAATAAAATGTAGCTCACTAATCACTTGAGGTGCGAGAAGATTTACGATCCTACTTGTAAACTGACGGCAGTTTGGGTTTGCTGAACAACCTAGCAAAGTTGATAATGCTGCATACTGTGTAGCTGTAGCCAACGTTTTGAGGCTAACGTCAATGTCACCCACGAATTCCAAATGACCTTGCTAAATGAGCTCATCTTTCTCAACCGAAAAAAGAACGTGGACAGAACTCGGTATCTGAATTATGACCAACGTTCACAAGCAAACACATGAACATGAAAGAAAATCTATAACAGGTCGGAATATTAAGGGCTGTCTAACATTCGTTCCAACATAACCTTCATTTTTAAAGAAAAATATATAATTTTATCCAGGCTTGGGATCAAAGCCTTGTATTCAGGCTGGAATTAGCTAGTTAGCTAGCACATTAGCATAGTCGTTAACGTCAGGCTCGTTGACCGCTTTGGGCGGACCTGGGACAAACTCGTCCTTTGTCGATACCCCTGGTTAACATTAGCGTTGTTGTTCTCATGTGGCATTTCGACGCGAATTGCAAATAAACGTTAACCAAAAACAAACCTACATCCCATGCTTAGCTCGAATTCCGACTCTCCGTCAGGAATATCTCGTCAGGAAACCATCTCCTACTAGTTGATGACCTTAACAAGCTACCATTAGCAGGCTAATTTGCATTGGTCTGACCGCCAATATCAATCACTGTGTGTGGTGCGGGATACTGAGGTAAAAGTTACCTGTGAGGGGTCGGCTTCAGTCTAATTCATATCTTATTGAACACATATTAACATCTTTTGTCTGATACTGAAATATAATCACAGAAAATCACCCACTTACCAGTCCATTTAACGGTGAGATTCCTGCAGCACAATTGCTGCCAGTGCAATGTGTCGTTGAGATTGAGATGTGTCGTCGTAATGAACTTGGCCGCAGGAGGGGGAATTTAAAAAAAAAAAAGTGGCGATTCGAATGCCGCAGCGTCGTGTGATTGGCCTTGATATTAACACATTATTTCTGTGTTGTAGAAGACGAACCATGCAACACATTCTTAGCAGAAATTGACACAACATTTGTTATTTGGCTTTCAACACATTAAATGTGCAAGAAAACAACACATTCTTTCTTAGTGTGTGTCGCTCAGCAGACCTACTAAATATGAACAGTGTTTGCATGCTGTAAACATTAATCTCTCTGCAGTGGTGGGTGTTGTTTTAGTGCTTTTTCATTAGTGGTAGACTAGAGAGACGTTATTGTTTGAGGTGAAGCAGACATTATTGTGTAGCCTACCAGCCCGACATAGCCTACATTTCCTCACGCATTGCATGGAACACAAACAACAGTCCTGTTCCAGAAATCTTGCCTGTGCCATAATTGCAAAACATCCCGTGTGATATACATTTTGAAGACTGTCAAACTGAAACTGTCAATATCTACTCTCGCTGAATGTTTGTGTTATGATGTCAGACCGTAATACACCTCACGGTTGTTGCGCTTGATATAGCCAACCTCGCGGTGGTCACGCTTGACTTTTTGGTTTTTTTGCAAACTGAATTCATTTGAAGAACTAGCTCTAGAAATCTAGTAGCCAGGCTCTGACTTTGCTGTACCTGCTGCGCAGCTCCTCCCTCTCTGAAGGAGCCGTTGCCCTTTTTAACAGTCAGTGGCAGATTCATTCTCTCTCTCTCTCTCTCTCTCTCGCTCTCGCTCTCGCTCTCTCTCTCTCTCTTTCTCTCTCTCTCTGTCTCTCACTCTCTCTCTGCCCATTAGAAATGCTGAATTGTTGAGGTCATTTTGTTTAAATAGTCTAAATGTTTGATAGTTTTATCTGTATTTGCCTCTACAATCTATAGGGAGGGAAAGTAATCTCATCGCCCCCTGCTGGCAACGTTCCAACCCCCTGCAACAAATGAATGTTTTTTTTCTTTGAAAAATTACATCTCGGCCCTGACGACGAAGTAGAAGTAGTGGCAGTCATATTATGGGCATGTTGGCCCGTTTTATCGAACCAGGTGGTAAAATGTTCGGTTTTTCACTGATCTGAGCTGATTTTAATATTCTTTAAAAAGCTAATACAGAACTACACTGACTGGCATGTGTGGCTTGTTTACTCCATGTAATTAGCATAGCCAAATTAGCATAGCCAAACATGAGCCAGAGAGGTGGTTACTCGTCACCACAGAAGCCATCATATCTACTAGAGAATTTAAAACCATACCAAAATGATCGCGTGTATATATGTGTAATAAGAAGACAATGTGGAACTCATAGGATTACAAGAATGTGAAGATATGCGAAGAACTTGCGTTCGTTCGCGTTCATTTGTTTCTCTGTGTTGTCAACGAGGCGCGAAGCACAGCATGCTGGGAGCTGTAGTCCGTTTCCGACCAGATTGGCACAATTTCTATTTTTCTTAAAAGGGCAAAAAATGACTTGAGATTTTCACAGGTAGTAGTTCATGCTATTGTGTACGCTGAAAAATGTGTCTGGTGTTATAGTTCCAAGTCATATCTTTGTGGGATTTTTTTAAAAACTTGTCTATGGGAGTTTCAATAGGATCACCCTGGTGTTTGGAACGTAACCGCTAGGATCGCTGTTTTCCACTTTCCCTCCCAATAGCACTGTTCATTTTGAAATGTCAGTATATTATGACTGTAAATGCTTCCTAACATATTCGAAACACTTTTCAAATATTGCAGTGATTTTTTTTCATTACCAAATATCAACCATTTTTTTGATGATGAGATTGTAAAAAAATTGATGGCATTTTGGAAAAAAGAGCTGAGCTCTGGTCTAATGCGCCATCTTAAGAAACCCCCTAGGTTTTTTTTCGTCATTATTTCGCTAGTGTGCCTATTCTGAATGAGCCATTTTGATATAGATTAATCTAGATTAATTTCATAATTACAGTGAGATTAATCTAGATTAAAAAAATTAATCTATGCCCACCCCTAGTTTTCAGTTATTCTCTTTATTTGCTCTTTATTTTTTCATGTCACAAAACAACCTTTCTTTAAAATGGATGTTTTTATTCTTATTTTTACAGTTACATTAACTTATAGTGTGTATTGTGACAACATGAAATGTAATTAAATGATAGTAATTTTATCAATTTTATACAATTGAATATCACAATACAAACGATATAGGAGAAAGGTCACGATATGCACTTTTAAATCAAGACCATGTACCATTGATTTTAAAATAGTTGATTTTAACAAAACAATATTTATTTAGTGGGCAAATACATTAAAAATCACCAACGTGTATCAGCCATACAGCCTTCATCAGGGTGTGTGTGTGTTTCAAAAAAATTTAAAATCTGATCAGCCAATCAACGGTGGCAACTCAATGCATTCATGCATGTAGACATGGTCAAGATTATCTGATGCTGTTCAAACCGAGCATCATAATGGGGAAGAAAGGCTATTTAAATGACTTTGACTCTGGCATGGCTGTTAGCGCCAGAAGGGCTTGGTTCAAGTGTTTCAGAAACTACTGAGATATTCAGAACCATCTCTAGGGTTTACAGAGAATGGTCCGAAAAAGAAAAAATATAGGCCTACAGTCAGCGGCAGTTCTGTGGGAAAAAATGCCTTGTTGATGGCAGAGGTCAGAAGAGAATGGTCAGACAGGTTCAAGCTGATACAAAGGCAACATTAGGTCAAATAACCACTCGTTACAACCAAGGTATGCATAAGAGAATCTCTGAACGGACAGCACATCAAATCTGTAGGTAGATGGACTACACTACAGCAGCAGAAGACCACATTCGGTGCTACTCCTGTCAGCTAAGAACAAGAAAATAGGGCAAGAAAGTGTACAGGCTCACTTTAAAAAAATAAATAGAAGATCGGAAATACAATGCCTGGGCCAATGAGTTGATATCTACAGCAACACTCGGGTGGAATGGTCAGAATGTGGCGTCAACAACATGAAAACATGGATGCACCCTTAGTAGACCTACCAATTGATTTTTGTTGGAATGTCACACAGCTTATGAGTATTGTTCCAGGCAGTTAAGGTGAGAGGGGGGGTCCAACCCAGCACTAAAAAGTGTACCTAATAAAGTGGACGGTGAGTGTATAATAAAATGGCCCACCTATGTGGAGGGGTGAACAAACAAACCAAAAAACAAACAAACAGCTGTGGAGTGCAGCGACACAATGGGAGTTTCCCAGGTGAGCTTTCACATTTGCTTCCCAAGTAGGTACTGTTAACTGAGCAGCAACAAAACATCCCAATATTAGACAATGTATAAACCCTATTTCATTTCAAAACTTGGTATTTCATGCATGCAAGCCATCATATTGTGCACACAGAACTGTGCTGTGCAACATTTTACACATGAGGTCATGTGTGTGTGCACACGTTTGTGTTTGATGTTTTGACGTTTGTGTGATTGTGTTTGTCGCACTGTGAAGTGGTGTAAGTGTCTGTACTGTTTGTGTCAATGACGTGCATGAGTAAGTGTTTGTGGATACGCATGCTTGCACATGTCGTGTGTGTGTGTGTGTGTGTGTACACGTGTGCCAAGCTTGGCACCTTTGTGCTGCTCGATGGGCATAGTGTCTGCTGTCTTCAATGCCAAGGTGCCATGGCGGCAGCAGATGTGTTTTGCTTCAGTTGTGCGGTAAGTGATGATTGGTCCTCTAGGGACGATGGGATTGGGGGAGCTGGCTGCATGGGTCGGGATGGGCTGGGGGAGAAATAGGGCCGGGGCACTTTTGGCTTAAAGGCCCCCCTCATACGCAGAACTGACTCACCGGTGGGCCCCACACCCTCGTGGGCCCCTATTTTCATAAATGTAAAAAAAATAAAAATGGGGGGCATCCGACATACCGCCATTCCGACAGTATTTGATTGTCATTCCGAGCCATTTCGAGTCATTTGAACATTGTTGCAAGTACGTAAAGGCGCGTGCACAACATTCTAACTCAATTGACATTTGCAACAATGTTGTTACATGAGCGCGAAGTGGAGAGAGTGACAGTGCAATTACAGGATTAGTGTATAATTTAGTGTCTAATTTTGTCACGGTCCAAATGCCTTTACTGGTAGGGTCTGAAACCAGTTCCTGCAGGCTGGAAAAACGTTTTTTTGCAATAAAAAGTCAATGGCGGTATGTCTGAATGGCGGAATGTAACCCGGGAAATGCCCGCCATACCAGATGCGCCCTGCTGCATGGCTGCGTAGCTTGGCAGAGCAGCACAGAAGAAGAAGCTCGGAGGAATCAGTGCACATGTTGCCATGGTGAGCCGCAGCAGATAGACACGCATACTGGTTGCACACGTGTGTGTATGTGCATATGTGTGTGTACGCCTGTGTGTGTGTGTGTGTGTGTGTGTGTGTGTGTACATGCTGGTGTTCATTTCTGTCTGTAAAGCTAGGCTACTACAGTACCTGGTCAAAGAATAAACAATGCTGTCTAAAGGGCTCTGCATACTTCACGTGCGCACTTTGGCGCGAGAACCATTAATGACGTCATCACTTGCGCCAGACTATTCATACTTCAAAAGCGCCATTAACAGGCTTTCGCATTCGCGAAAGATACTGCCGTTTCTCTCATGAACAGCAGAGGGCACTTCCGAAAATGCGAAAGATACTGCCGTTTCTCTCATGAACAGCAGAGGGCACTTCCGAAAATGCGAAAGATACTGCCGCGAAAGATACTGCCGCGAAAGATACTGCCGTTTCTCTCATGAACAGCAGAGGGCACTTCCGAAATTGCGAAAGATACTGCCGTTTCTCTCATGAACAGCAGAGGGCACTTCCGAAAATTTTCTGAAGTGCCCTCTGCTGTTCATGAGAGAAACGGCAGTTTCTTTCGCAACTCGCAGCGTGAGTTCTACGGATGTATAATAGAAAGCCAAACACGGCTGCTGTAGGGCTACTGAACGTCTGACTTGTGACTTACCACATTGAAACATAGATTTTTGTTGTAGCCTACATTGCCAGATCATTCCAAGACCATGTGAGAGCATTGTTCTAGCGGCAGAATTTATGAATAGATCGCCGAACACAACGTGCTTCTGAACAAAGTAAACAATTGTTTCACTAAACAACATTTAAGGGAGAAGATAAAATAACTCTCTAGGACATTTTATTATCCTCAAAATGATGCAGAATCCATTCTGTAGTAGCCTACAGTAGCTGTAGCCTCTCTTCGCAACTCCTGCTTTGTCTGCCTACCTACATGGTCGCTGGTGGCGCACGGCAAGTTACAAAAAATGTGGGGTGCACAAACTCGCGCCACGGCAGCTCGCGCCACTGCGTGTGACGTCATTTTGGGTCATGTGACGGCGAGTGAAGTATGAAGGAGGGTAGCGCCAGTAACGCCAAGTATGAATCCGCCTTTACTCTCTCTCTGTCTCTCTCTATCTCTGTCTGTCTCTCTCTCTCTCTCTCTCTCTCTCTCTCGCTCTCTCTCTCTCTCTCTCACTCACACTCACTCTCTCTTTGTCTCGCTCTCTCTCTCTCACTCACACTCTCTCTCTTTGTCTCGCTCTCTCTCTCTCACTCACACTCTCTCTCTTTGTCTCGCTCTCTCTCCCTCTCACTCTCTCTCTCTCTTTGTCTCGTTCTCTCTCTGTCTCTCTCTCACTCACTCTCTCTCTCTCTATCTCGCTCTCTGTCTCTCACTCACTCTCTCTCTCTTTGTCTCGTTCTCTGTCTCTCTCTCTCTCTCTCTCTCTCTATCTCTATCTCTATCTCTATCTCTATCTCTCTCTCTCTCTCTCTCTCTCTCTTCTCCTTGTGTACACATGAAAGCTTCATGTTTAGCAACAGATGGGCCAATTAGCTGGACTCTTCAGTCCCACACACACATACACTACACACACACACGCACACACGCGCGCACACACACACACACACACACACACACACACACACACACATCGACAGGAGGGCAGAGCTGCTGGGAAGGAAGGAAGGGAGGCGAGGGTGTCACCATTATATAAAGAGTAAATATTATGACCATTACATAAAAGCCTTTTATATAAAAATCCAACGTCTGAACTGAAAGAGACAATGAACCAAGTCCAATTCACCTTCTTCTTTTTCTGCTCCAGTTATAAACGAGGTCGTAAGTCACACTTCATTAAACTACATTAAAGAATGCAAATCACAGTCCAGCCTCTTTGTTGTTGTTTTTTTGTTGGATAAAATTTAACAACTGCTTGGATTACATTATTTTTATTTACGTACTTGGGTTGTTTTTTAGTTACAATACTACAGGCTTCAATACAAGATAGTAGACAGGTTTAGACAGATGCCGTTAAAACATTAATCAAAACCATGAATCCAAAATTTACAACCACAAAAGTTGACATATTTGTCTGTTGGCCACTGCCTCCTTAAGAGAAAGAACACCTGAAAAACACATACAAAAAAACAGAACAGCTATGTCAAAAATTAGAAGCACCCCAAAGGATCCATGACTTCCTAAGAAATGAAGTCCCTCCACTGACCGCATGCAGGAGGCCAGGCAGAGTAGATGTTGACACGGTCTGTCTAACTGTGTCACAGGACTCAGAGGTCATCAGGGATCACCGTCTTTGGCCTAGTCTCCAATGTGCAGTTTAACTAAACATTTAAGACATTGATAATAATCTTTCTCACACACACACACACACACACACACACTGAACTAACCTACTCATACATGAATTTACAATTCTTTCTCTGACACATTCATTCACAACATACGCACAGACAATACACACTCACACGCAATTTTCAAACTAACATACTGATATAGACACTGATATAGACAGGACTCGCCGTCTTTGGCCTAATGAGAGTGTCCAGCTGAGCCCAAGGCAAGCCACTGCACAGGGCTGGCCTGGCCATCTGGCATAGCGGGCATTTTCTGGTGGGCCCGCACCCCCGTGGGCCCCTATGGCTACAGGGCTGGAATGGCCCTCTGGCATAGCAGGCAGTTCACAGTGGGCCCCGCACCGTTGTGGGCCCCTTTTTTCAGACATGTTAAGAAATGTATTGTACATTTCTGAAAATAGTGGCCCACGAGGGTGCGGGGCCCACTGGTGCTTCAGTTCTGCGCCATTAATTATGAAGGGACCCGTTAAGCCAAAAGTGCCCGGGCCCTATTTCTCCCCCAGTCGGGCCCTATTTCTCCCCCAGTCGGGCCCTGCCACTGCATCTTGTCTGGTGTCGTCTTCCAGGAGATGTCAGGATTGTCAACTCAGGTTTGCCTTCATGCCTCTGGGAAAAACATTTTTGTTTTCGACAAAATGACATAGCAAGTCCCCAAAAAGAGAGATGAAGAATTCAAGGATGTTGTCAGCTTTTGGTCTTCTAGATTTTTTTGACAGAAAAAAATATTTTTTTGTCTTTATTTAAATAAGTGTTTTGAACCAGAGATTGAGCAAAATAATGTAGGGTGTAGTATCATGGCTTTATATATATATTGTCTAATAAATAAAGACAATAACCATCTACCTATGAGTAGCACTAATGATGTTAATCAGAGCACACGACACAGCCATGTCATATTATGACTTATTATATGGTTGTGACGTCATCGGTCGAATGCTCCATTCATTTCAACGGGGCTCCCCAACGTTCGCACGTCTGTTATTTTTCCATAACGGACGGGTTGGTCTATAACAGACCGCTGTCAATGGCAACAAGACTTTTCACTGCTAAAGCGACTTTTCAACAAGACTCTAATCAGCTGCTGTGATAGACAACACCTGTTGTCCTGGCTAACTAGCTGTTGCCTAGCGGTGTTCCACAACGGCACTGTTTTGTTTTGCGCAGCAACAATCTTAACATTAAATAGGCCTAAAGAAATGTCCCCGCCATGTGTGAGTCATTTAAGTATATCCATATAATAAGCGGGTTAACTTTCGGCGAGTCGGTCGCTTTGTGGAATAGCAGCACTTCAGAGAGAACAAGACCCCTCCGCTCCGCGTCGGGGTCTAAAGATTCTCTCTGTCGTGCTGCTATTCCACGGTAGCGACCTTCTCGCCGAACGTTAACCCTTACTTAACGAACTGTCAACTGTGGATTTAATCAGAGGCGGTTATGAAGAGTTGATAAACCCAAAGGGGACGATTACGATACTAAATGAGAAAACAAAACCGCAGCATAGAACTTCACAATTATCTGAGGGGACCACCATTTTCTTCCTCGTCTGCTGTGTTACAAGGGCATAAAGTTGAGTGGGATACCTACTGTACAATTAAGTTCTGTATTGAAGAGCCAACAAAACCATTAAGATACTTGCACCAGTGTGTCTATGCATGTTTTATTTTTTCCTACAACTAAATGAGAGATGGAAAAGTTTTGTCATAGTGTCACAGCTTTATCAGAGGGCCATTAAGAAATCAAGAAAACTCAATCAACTTTTGACCAAAACAAAAGTATTTTGTTCATTCTCAAGGCAGATCCTGATGTCTCCATGCTGAGGGACTCAGGGGACTAGATCCCGCAACAGATAAAGCTGAAACATTAATAATAAAGTTAGAGTAGAGTATCATTTATTATTAATCCTAAGGGAAATTAAGGTGTCCAGTAGCTTTTAAAGTTTGACTATTTAAAAGTCAGAAGCCAGCCATCTGCAGCGGATCTGACCTCGGTCGCCCTGGTGATGTGTTTGCGAGATGCTAATGCCAATGAGCGAAGGGAAGGCGTCTTGTCTCCTCTGGAAGAAATCAACAGATTATTTATTTGTTTATTTGTTTACGTATTTATGCTCCCTGTGCATCTCATTACCGTTCTCTCTTCCTGCGGCTCCACACACACAGACACACACACACACACACACGCACACGCACACGCACACGCACACGCACACACACACACACACACACACACACACACAACCACACATTACCATTCTGTTCTTTTGTTTTGTTCTCACAGCTCCTCTCTTCAATGCTGGGCCCTCAGCCATTGTAAAAGCTTTCTTCTCTGACTGAGCCAGTTCGCTATTTAAGCAAGGATTCTCCCCAAACCTGTGCTATGTTGATAGAGCTCAGCACGTAGGGAGGCATTTACGTAAGTGACTTCGTGACGTCAGTAATACGTAAATCGTTTTTTATTTTTGTTAACTGGGCCTGATTACCATGATTCTACAGTGTGCATCTGTTCTTACCCAATCCGGCTGCCACTGGGGCAAAGTACTCATTTAGAAACTCAAGATTCACTTCAAATTACATGACAAAATCAGAGAAAAAAAAAGGCACCTGCCGTGCCTAACGGGGGTTCTACATCGGTGACCGAGGTTCGATTCCGGCCTGGGTCATTGCCAATCCTCCCCCATCTCTCTCTCTCTCTGTTCTTGTACTGCATCTTGTTTTGGTTTTGTTGCAGTCCTTCAATGTCTTTCTGGTGCTTTTTTGTATGAAAGAATGTATGAATAAAATCAAACACAAAAAATATTACATATAATAGCACACTTGTTGTACTTCTAAATACACTACATGTATCAGTGGGTAAGATTAAAGGTGTACCTGTAGGCTCAACGGGTGAATACATGAAAACAAATTGCGTTAAAGGGACACTGTGCAGGAAATGGTCAAAAAGGTACTGCAACTATGTTGCTCATTGAAACTGGGCTGCCTATTGCCAAATTTGATCTTTACATGATAGTTTACTAAGTAATATACAAATATTTTCTAGTATGGTCCAAGTAGAGTTATTTCTGCAGCTAAAATGTCTATTTCTGGAAAGTCAAAATGGCGGACCGTGGAGAAGATCCCCCTTTTCATGTATGAAAAGTGCAATTTTCCAGTCATAATGACTACTTAGAATTTGACGCTGGTGGTAAGTTTTCGTATGAATGGGCAGCATGAATTCTGGAAATGAACAACTAAAAATCTCACACAGTGTCCCTTTAAATGCTGTTCGTAGTTAGTTAGGAATGTACTGTACTGTGGCACAGAATGTCACATCACCTCTTCATCTTGGAATCAATGAAGTGACAAATTATGTGTCAGTGTGCATTCAAAATCACAAGGGAGGAGAGGAATCAATGATGTGACATAACACACACTGTGTCTCACGTTGGAGAAATATAAACAGTACATAAAACGGCACACTACGTACGTGCTGCCTGCCGGCGGCAGATGTGCCGTATGTTAAGAAACACAGAATATGGGCGACAGGAATAGAAGAGAGAAAGAACACTGTGGACTGCAGGACAGCTGAGAGTTTTTAATGGGCCCAAGACAAAGTGATCTGAAATCCCCCCCCAAATACATACAGTACAATGTAATGGGGACCCAATTCTGTGCCCAACCCCCCTCCGGGGCCCGGGACAACAGACCCTTTTGTCGTCCCTTTGTGGTGGAGTGGACGGACTATACTGCGCTGGAAATAACCCGACCCCTATACCACCCACAACACCACATCACTGTAATAACAACAACCACGGCCTGTAAAGAGAAAAAGAGACAGACAGATAGAAAGAGACGGAAAGACAGACGGACATTCCAACAGACAGATGAACGAGAGAGAGAGAGAGTCTGACATTTGTTCTTGGTGTGTCAAAATCCAGTTTGCTCTGCTCTGCGCCACTCATGTCTCTCTTCTGGTTTAATAATTGCAACATGACCTTTATCTGGCAATAGAGGTCCCCTCTGGTTCTCCGACTTCCAGTGTTGCCAGATGTGTCTGATCGAATCCCGCACAAAAGGTGCTCAAAAACTGCCAAGAAGCGCGAAATACCACCCAATTTCATCAAATTGCATTGATTTCTATGGGCATAAAACAGACAAAAAACCCTATCAAATTGCCGATTTTTCCCGATTTTACCCACAGATCGGCATCCCAATTGGGCAGGTAACCGCCAAATCTGGCAACACCACTCACTTCATTCAAACACATATACCCTGTACAGCACGAGCACGCCCATAGATAAGTGCCAGTCTGACCTTAGCGCTGAATCAAATTAATTTCATGTGTGTGCACTTGGCAGACACTTTTGTGCCAAGAGGCTTATGAAGACAAAGGCAGCACATGCTTCCTTAAAGTCATAAACACAGAAGAGTTTTTTCCCCCTTGCTTTTCCAGGTAGGCCTAAGCATAATTATTATACCGGTACAAGAAATTACATAGAATAATTTCCTTGGGAATCAATAAAGTAACTCTACAAGAGGTTTGGGGCAATGGTGCAACAGCTATAGTTTCTTATTTTTCTTCTATAGTCTCTTATTTTTCTTAAAGGGACACTGTGTGAGATTTTTAGTTGTTTATTTCCAGAATTCATGCTGCCCATTCACTGATGTTACCTTTTTCATGAACACTTACCACCACCATCAAATTCTAATTATTCATTATTACTGGAAAATGTGCACTTTTCATGCATGAAAAGGGGGATCTTCTCCATCGTCCGCCATTTTGAATTTCCAAAAATAGCCATTTTAGCTGCAAAAATGACTGTACTTGGGCCATACTAGAAATTATTAGTTTATTACTTCGTAAACTTTCATGTAAAGATCAAATTTGGCAATAGGGAGCCTAGTTTCAATGAGCAGCATAGTTGCAGTACCTTTTTTGACCACTTCCTGCACAGTGTCCCTTTAAGTCTCTAATTTTCTTCAATATTTTTGGTGGTGATTTTTGCCTTTATTTGACAGGACAGTGAAGGCAATGACAGAATGTGAGTGGGGGACAGAGAGACGGGTAAGAGTCGGCAACGGACCCGGGCAGGACTTGAACCCAGATTTGCAACACGGTACAGCCTTGAAGCAGTCATGTTAATGCAAATAGCTCGAAATATAACTAGTGAATAGAACAGTTGTTCTGTTAATAGAATTATTGTGAAATTATATTCCTATATATAAGTCCTCTAAATTAATCTGACTATGCACTAGCATTTTAGTGTAGCCTACTGCATAATTGCACCAAACTTTTTCAGTGGTCATTTCCTAGTCCCATGCATGCCTTCCTCTCTCTTCCCTGTGACTAGGAAAAACACAAAAAGTAAAGTGCACAGAACTAAGTAAAGTGCCAATTTGACTCTATCATGCTCTGACAACTGACCACCTTGCTTATTAGATGCCCTGAAGCGCTCTCTCTCTCTCTCTCTCTCTCTCTCTCTCTCTCCGTGATCATTTCCATTTGGGGAAATCCCATTTTCGCAGCACATGATCACTGAACTCCCTTCGGGCTGCGATATTGACCCACTTCATCCATCACTCCGCTATACATTTAACTACCATGTAGAACAGTGACTCTCAAACTTTTTCAGACAGAGGGCCACTTTGTCACCCCAACTGAATTGACAGTTGACGAGTGCTAATTCGACACTGTTCATTTTGATGCAGGTCACATAGTTTTTATTCACATTTACAAGTCTTATTGTGGTGAAAATATGACTTCAGACATGTTTGGCTTTGTAATAATGTTACAAATATAGCCCTCTGCTAGCGTGTCTTGGAAAAGTCGAAATCCCCTCGCGGATCACCTGAGCTCTGTCGCGGACCACCAGTGGTCCCGGGACCACACTTTGAGAATCACTGATGTAGAATGAACCAATCGCAGGGGCAGCGGTTACTGCTATCATTGCCATCCACAGCCACAGTTTGAATGCCTGCCAGCATCTTAACTTACTTCTACTAATTTATTTCAGTGTGGGTGTTAATCCATCATCATTATGTTCCCTCTGTTGCCTTAATCTGCAGGGTGTGTGAATGTATGTGGACTCACCGAGACGAGATGAGATTTCAGGGGTGAGCAGTGAAGCAATATAGGCTCAAACGTTTGACAAATTATTCTAGTAGAGAGAAATTTAGTTGGAGAAGTGCACATGCTCCATGTTCTTTTGGCTCATTCTTTTGAAACTCGTCGGCTGTCGGTAGACCCAAGTTTGTTCTCCCAACATCCGTTGTAAATGCGTTCACAGGTGGCGACAATACACAAGTCTGAAAACACTGATGTTAAACGAACTCGGAGTACACCGAGCTGCTCCGAGTTTGTGTTTCAGAACCCTGAGTTGAGTACCCGTTCTTTTGCACTTTCCCGAGGCAGAGGTCAGGGTTTCCGACAACTGAGTTTCAAAAGACCGAGTCTAGTAACCCATTTAGATCCCCATATTCCTGACTGACTCTTGGAGTCACTGAACATTAATTAAGTAGGCTTTTAGTCATTGCTGTAATTTATTGTTGTATTGTTTGCATTACTATTATTATTCTGGATTGTTTATTTTTGAATTACTGTAAAGTTTAAACAGGTATTTGATTGATGATGTCCCACGGCCACACCCTTCAAACAAGTAAGCGCACCACCCACAAATTAAGAAAAAAAACACTAATGTTTGCCAACTCAATACGACTACTTTCCTCAGTGTTATAAAGGTGATTCCCAACCCAACAGTCAGACAGCCAGACTCAGAAGTCCATCCGCATTGTTATCCAAAGTTACACAAATAAACCACCATTTAATCCACCTTTAATCCAAGCAGATCTTATGAAAGGCATTCGTCTTCACACCTGTCCCGTTAATGGTACCTGATTGGACAAAAGAGATGGAGCCACAGTTTATTTGATTGTTGTTGAGACTACTCACACAATTAAAGTTGTAGCCTCATGATGCACGCCGGTCCACCAGTGGAACGCTAGCCTGATAAACCGGGAATCTAACACGGGTCAGCCGCATGGCTGATAAACCAGCCTAAATGTGAGACCGGAGTAATTTAGTCTGGCCCCGATGAACGATACCTCACGTCACTCCCTCAAAACCCCGCCCGCTTTGATTCAAAACAAATCTCTGCATTGTGATTGGGTTTGCCAGACTCAGGGCACAGTGTTCAAAACGTTCTCAGATCCAAGGCCAGACCCACTCGCAGCTGAACACATTTCAGTCTGGTGGTAAGTAGGCAAGGAAAAATACTTAGTCCACAGTAAACAGTAAACTTTGTCCACAGTTCTACTAATGAAGATGTGCAGAACTTTAGAGCATAGGAGTTGAGCTTTTAAAGAGTTGAGTTAAAGAGGTGCAACATTTGGTAGGCTACTACAAATAGGCCACACAACCATGTGGACCCAGGTTCGAGTCCGGCCTTTCCACACATCTCTCTCCCATATCACTCCTGTTTTAAAAATATATTTTTTGGCCTTTCATGTGGTTATTTTTTATAGGATAGTTAGAGAGAGACAGGAGACTAGTGGGGACCAGGGCTTGACACTGGCACCTGCCAACCGGCCAAATGCTGGTAAAACTTGGCTGTGGCTGGTAACAATTTCAGTGACACTAGCCAATGTGACGGGTAGCTTATTCTATGGTATAACATATCAGAATACTGTATATTCTGCACGTTGCCCTTTGTGTATCAATTGTCCGTATTTAAGTAGAGAGAGAGAGAGGTTCCATTGGCCCTTTGTTTCCGGATTCTATTATTGCAAGGGGGAGGGGGGGGAAATCCCCCTTTAGGCAGACCTAAGGACTGTTCTATTCATTCTAGGAGCATTATGACACGCCCCTTTAGGCAGACCGGAACCTGGTCACGTTAGGTGCCCATAGAAACCTATTATGTTGGCATATCTCTAACTTAAAGAATCTCTGGTTTGGCCCTGTATCTTTCCTTTGTGGTACAATCAATAAAGCCCATAAAAATATCAAAAAAAGAAAAAGAAGTAGGCCTAATATACGGTATATTCCCTCTCTTGGGACAGATTGCACAACAGTCAATGTGCTTTCATGCTTCATCTCTTTCCACAGGAAGAACAATAAATTAAACTTCATCTTCAAAAACATCACGTATCCAAGTAAGTTGAGAGCGCTGGGTCGGTCAAATAGGAGCCCTTTTCCACTACAGAAAATCAATGGAACACAAAAAAAAGAAAAATGGTGTCACGTCATTGACCCATACATCACATCTCTGGAGGGAAATCACAGAATTGCTACACTTGACATACATCCCGTCTCTTGGGACGTGTCGTGTTGCACAACACAGTGTCAGTGTGTCTGCATGCTTCATGGCACAGATGATGTTTGCAGTGCACAGCTGTGTCTCTTTAGAGTAAAGACAAGACACACACACACACACACACACACACACACACACACACACACACACACACACACACACACACACACACACACACCAAGTGTCACCGTCAAACACCTCATCGCCTCCCTAGTCTTCCATGGAGGTGAAGATTATATAACCCCTCACCTCACGTCTTTACATAACGCTTGGAGACATAAACACACGCTAACTAACTAACTCTCGCTAACACCAGTGTTGCCAGATGTGTGTGAACAAATCTCGCCCAAACGGAGCTCAAAAAACGCCTGGAGCCGCTAAATTCCGCCCAATTTCAACAAATTGTATTAATTTCTATGGGCATATAACTGCAGATAAACCCGCCAAATGTACGATTTTCACAGTTTTTACCCGCAGACGAGTAAATCCCAAGCAGCCCAATTGGGAGGGTAACCTCCCAATCTGGCAACACTGTCTAACACTCTCCTTATGTTTGCTTTTCTCAAATTTCTCATCCTGTTTTACCCCCATCATCATATGAGGGTGACAACACAAGCTCCTAAAACCTTGAGGAACTAACACACTCACGGTGGATGTGCATTTAAAGGGACACTGTGTGAGATTTTTAGTTGTTTATTCCCAGAATTCATGCAGCCCATTCACTAATGTTACCTTTTTCATGAATACTTACCACCACCATCAAATTCTAAGTATTCATTATGACTGGAAAAATTGCACTTTTCATACATGAAAAGGGGGATCTTCTCCATGGTCCGCCATATTGAATTTCCAGAAATAGCCATTTTTAGCTATTAAAATGACTGTACTTGGACCATACTAGAAAATATTTGTTTATTACTTAGTAAACTTTCATGTAAAGATAAAATTTGGCAATAGGCAGCCCAGTTTCAATGAGCAGCATAGTTGCAGTACCCTTTTTGACCATTTCCTGCACAGTGTCCCTTTAATGTTACACATTTTATGTGCATTGCATGGTGTGTGAGGATGACAACACAATCTCGCCAGTGGTGTAGTCTACTACGTAGAACGCAGGTATACGCAGTATACCCACCTAAAATTGATTGATTCAATATTTAGAATGGCACATACATATACTGTATATACACAGTATACCCACCAAAAATAATGCTCAAATATACAGTAGGCCTATAGCGACCACAAAAAAGTAGACTACACCACTGAATCTCGCAAACATAAGCTATCGAAACCTGTCGGACAAATACTCAAAACTAAAACATTTGTGTCCATTTTTGTCTCTTTTTTTTCTTTTTTAAAAGTCTTTCCATGACAGGTTTTGGGTCTATGTGAAATAGGCCTGTAAGGTGTGTGTATGTGTGTAAAGTGTGTTGTGGTGCGGAATCGGGGCAGGAGTAGGGGGCCCATAGGCTAGTCTGTAAGGTGTGTGTGTGTGTGTGTGTGTGTGTGTGTGTGTGTGTGTGTGTGTGTGTGTGTGTGTGTGTGTGTGTGTGTGTGTGTGTGTGTGTGTGTGTGTGTGTGTGTGTGTGTGTGTTGTGGAGCAGGGTAGGGGGCCTGTAAGGTGTGTGTGTGTGTGTGCAGGGCAGGGGGCCTGTAGGCAGTAAGGTGTGTGTGTGTGTGTGTGTGTGCAGGGTGGGGGGCCTGTAAGGTGTGTGTGTGTGTGTGTGCGTGTGTGCATTGTGGTGCGGGGTAGGGGGCCTGTAAGGTGTGTGTGTGTGTGTGTTGCGGGGTAGGGTAGGGGGCCTGTAAGGTGTGTGTGTGCAGGGTAGGGGGCCTGTAAGGTGTGTGTGTGTGTGTGTGTGTGTGTTGCGGGGTAGGGTAGGGGGCCTGTAAGGTGTGTGTGTGCAGGGTAGGGGGCCTGTAAGGTGTGTGTGTGTGTGCAGGGTAGGGGGCCGGCTGGGTTGTAAGGCGTGTGTGTGTTGCGGGGTAGGGTAGGGGGGCTGTAGGCTGGGTTGTTTGCCTTGGTATTTAAAGCTCTTATCGGGCTCCGGTTTCTATCGCGCTGTGTAAACAAGCCATCATCTGGAGGAGAAGAAGGAGCAGCAAGCACACACACACACACACACTCACACACACACACACATGCAAACCTGAGACGTAAGCACACACACACAAACACATACACACACTCTCGCTCACACATACAGTGTATGCATGCATACACACGTGTACACACAAACACACACACACACTCTCGCTCACACATACAGTGTATGCATGCATACACACGTGTACACACACACACACAAACCCACACGCACGCACACACTCACGCTCACACATATGCATGCATACACACATGTGTACACACACACACCATTACACATCTCTGCCTCTACAGTAAGGGGGTTGTTGTGAGTCTGAAGATCTTTGCAGTGTTGCCAGATTGGGCGGGTGCCCACCCAATTGGGCTACTTTGGATGAGCATCTGCGGGTAAAAATCGGAAAAATTGGCCATTTGGCGGGTTTTTTCAGCCGTTTTGGGCCCATATAAGTCCATGTAATTTGTTGAATTTGGGCGGTATTTAGTGCATTTTGGTGGTTTTTGAGAAGCTTTTGGGCGGGATTTGGTCAGACACATCTGGCAACACTGGATCTTTGAGCTAAAGGGAAACACCGTGGCCTTTAAAAAAACACACAATGTGGAAGTGGTCACGTACTTCTGCAAACACACCTCAGGCCAACGCAGTTTTCAAAGCGTAGGCCTAGTTTTTGTCCCATTTATTCACAACTTTGTATACTTTACCACTTTGCTCTGTTGTATTACACAAACAACAACAAAAAAAACACAATGTAGAATCGACAGTGTATAGTGGGACGTGACAATGCCATTTACTCCTTAGCATAAATACTGTATGCATAATATTTACACTAAAGCATGAATACTATATGCATAATATTTACACTAAAGCATGAATACTATATACATAATATTTACACTAAATCCGGTAAATGTGCAAAAAGTGAAACAACAGGCCATTTGCATACGGATACAACCACAGTAGCAATACATGCATTTAGCCCGGCGAGTGTGCTGTCTTATTGCTAAATTTGATCTTCTCATGGATATTTACTAAATAATAAACTAATATTTACCAGTACTGTATGACCAAAGTATAGTAAGTTTTCCAGCTGAAAATATCTATTTCAGGCAATATTTGGCTAGTACATTTATCAAAAGCTAGTGTGTCATATACTCTTGGTAAAATGCACGTTTGTGCTGCTTTGGTTGCTTATGCACTTGGCATGTGTCCATTTTCCTTCTGGCCAGTAAAGCTGTGACTAGAGGGCGACCTACGGGAAGGCTTCCTATCAGCATGTGTGACAGGTGACCTGAGGGAAGTCGTGGGCCTCCTACAGTATATCTGAGGGAAGGAGTGGGCTTCCTATCTGCACGTGTGGCAGGTGCGGCGACCTCAGATAGGCCGTTGTTTACACGAGGGCAGCTGCCCTCCATCACACACTGACTGCTGATAGTGAGCTAGGTCCTTCAGCCTGAGTCCATTATAATTGTAGTATGGGGCTCCTTCAGCCAGGGTCCATTATAATTGTAGTATGGGGGTGGTGATGAGGAGCTGGTCTGTGCCAAAAATGCCCGGGTCAGTTTGTGGTTTCCCATAGCCTTATGAACCAGCACCACCCGCCGATTGGTCAGAGCGGCGGCACAGTTTGAAAAAACAACAGGTTGTTCTCATCAGCAATCGTCAGTGGCATCGTTCATCGGGGCCAGACTAAATTACTCCGGTCTTACATTTAGGCTGGTTTATCAGCTCAAAAAGTTACTGGGGGGCACTGTGTTGCAGCGCACCAAGCCCAAGGGCCCAAAGAGCAAGGGGGCCCAGAATTGGAACCTCATTACATTGTATGTAATGAGGTTGGGGCTCTTTCAGATGTCTTTGTCCCGGGCCCAGCCAAGGCTGTCAGCGGCCCTGCGTGCATGCATGCAACATAAAGTAGTAATCCCTGTTTGAGGGAAAACAAATGAAAACACACTGTACCCAGGAAGCACCAGCTCTCCTTTCTCACACACATGATGTTAATCCTCTCTATTGTCCCAGGAGAAGAAGAGAGAAGTCCAACAAAATATATATATTTTCCCTCCGTCTCTCTCTCTCTCTCTTGCCATGAACACACAATCATGTGCAATGCAAATATACAGCAGGGGTACATTCCAATATGTGACCTTGCGTCCTCCACTTGTGCTTGTGGCCTCGTACCAGGAAGTAATACGTTGTGATGACATCACTGACAACAGCATTGTATTTCAATATCTCGCAAAAGCTCATTTGTAAAGTAATTTTCTCATTTGCAAACTGGATGGTGAACGGAGAATAGTCCCCTAAAAATTGTTGCAGCTAGGCTGACAGCGGGGAAACGTAATTGTTTTCTCCACGGAGGCGGGGCATCAGCAAAACGTGAGGCCACAAGCACAAGTGGAGGACACAAGGTCGCATATTGGAATGCACCCAGTCTGTGCATTTATTACACTGAGCACCTACTGTATTTAATACCCTATTTTAATCTCCAACTCTCGCAGGTATTGTTTGAGTGTAACTCCAACTGGATTATGCAGCATGAGCTGGTACAACACACAAGACACACACACCCACACCCCCACACACACACACACACACACACACACACACACACCCCCCCCCACACACACACCCACACACACACACACACACACACACACACACACACACACACACACACACACACACACAAAGATGATTGCCCTAATGTTCATAATAATAATAATAATAAACCTCAATATTGCAATAAGCGGCTCATCCACAAGGCCTGTGGTTTGGTGTGTTGCCGTCTTTTTAATATCCTCCTCCTCCGCCAGTAACAGCCCTACGGGGCGGCCGTATCCCGTGTTGCCAGATTGGGCTGTTTCCCACCCAATTGGGCTGCTTAGGCTGACCGTGTGCTGGAAAAAAAATGGCATTTAGCAGAAGAACCCGCCCAATTTTTGCCATAGACATCAATAGAATTGGGCGGGATTTTGTGCTTCCAGGCGGGTTTTGAGCATTTTTTGGGCTGGAAATCATCCTCCTCATCTGGCAACCCTGTCCCGCATCGTGTTAGTCACCTGCTAGGTTGGTGACACAGGATGGGGGAGATATAGAGCTTAGTGTGTGTGTGTGTGTGTGTGTGTGTGTGTGTGTGTGTGTGTGTGTGTGTGTGTGTGTGTGTGTGAGAGAGAGAGAGAGAGAGAGAGAGAGAGAGAGAGAGAGAGAGAGAGAGAGAGAGAGAGAGAGAGAGAGAGAGAGAGAGAGAGAGAGAGTGTGTGTGTAGTTTATTCAGGCAGTCGGCCTCGGCAGCTGAGTCATAGTTTCATGTTTGATTTGTGGGTATGAGGCATGAGGAGGAGAGAGTGTGTGTGTGTGTGTGGGGGGGGGGCATGAGGAGGAGAGTGTGTGAGTGGGGGGGGGGTTGAGGAGGAGAATGTGTGTGAGTGAGTGTGTGTGTGTGGGGGGGGGGGTGAGGATGAGAGTGTGTGTGTGTGTGTGGGTATGAGGAGGAGAGTGTGTGTGTAAGTGTGTGTGTGTGTGTGTGTGTGGGGGTATGAGGCATGAGGAGGAGAGTGTGTGTGTTTGTGTACGTGTGTGTGTGTGTACGTGTGTGTAAGTGTGTGTGTATGAGGCATGAGGAGGAGTGTGTGTGTGTGTGTGTACGTGTGTGTAAGTGTGTGTGTGTGGGTATGAGGCATGAGGAGGAGAGTGTGTGTGTGTGTGTACGTGTGTGTAAGTGTGTGTGGGTATGAGGAGGAGAGTGCGTGTGTTAGTGTGTACATGTGTGTAAGTGTGTGTGTGCGTGTGTGTGGGGGGGCATGAGGAGGAGGAGAGGAAGGACCAGCTGGGGGAGCGCGAAGTGTGTGCTTGGCTTGGCATGTGTGTGTGTGTGTGTGTGTCTGTGTCTGTGTGTATATGCGTGTGTGTGTCTGTGTGTGTACGCATGTGTATGTGTGTGTATGCGCACATGTGTATATGGCCTTGATTGACTTACAGAGAGAGAGAAAGAGAGATAAGTGTGTGCGTGTGGGTGTGTGTGCACTTCTATGTCCGTTTTCGCAGGGCCCATAAACAACCCATTTGGTATCAGCAACCCATTTGGTTTCTGTTGCCGTGTTCTGGAGGGCTAAAAACCATCTATTGTGTAGGAGGCCAAACTCAAGAGGTGAGTACAAAGTGGAACACACTCTCTCTCTCTCTCTCTCGCTCTCGCTCTCGCTCATAACTCAGGCATCTCATAACCAACTCGGCACACTTTCTATATCTGGGCTGGGCATTTAAGGTCAACATTTGGGGGTTTAAGGTTAACATTACAGGCTCACCTGAGTGAGTGCAAAGTGGAACACTCTCTCTCTCTCTCTCTCTCTCTCTCTCTCTTTCTCTCTCTCTCTCTCTCTCTCTCTCCCTCTCTCTCTCTCCCTCTCTCTCTCTGATGACTCAGGCATCTCATAACCAACTCGGCACACTTTCTATATCTGGGCTGGGGGTTTAAGGTTAACATTACAGGCTCACCTGAGTGGTTTCAGTTACGTTATCATGGAGTCATCATGTATGAGTCATGGAGTGGTGTATTTTTACATCTACAGTACAACAAATACAAATCTTCCCTGAGATCACAATCTGTCACCTGTTCTAAAGTTATTTCGACGTTAATGACCCCAAGTGTTTATCATGTGCACTGTACATTTTTGGTGTATTTTAAAGGACACTGTGTGAGATTTTTAGTTGTTTATTTTCAGAATTCATGCTGCCCATTCACTAATGTTACCTTTTTCATGAATACTTAGTATATCACGAAAGTGAATACACCCCTCACAGTTTTTCAGATTTTTGAGTATATCTTTTCATAGGAAAGCATTCATAGGAAATTTCACTTTGACACAATGATTAGTGACCTTTTAACAACTTATTTAACCGCTTAAATTTCTTTTTCACTCAGAAAAGAACAAAATACAGCCATTAATGTTTGAACATGTACTCTACTCACAAAAGTGAGTACACCCCAGATTAAAATCCGGTAGAGAAGGGGCTGTGTTGGCTCGCATCGTCTCGAAATGAAACGAAATGAAAAGGGATGAAAATGGAGGCCATCAGTGTGCGTTTCAACCTTTCTTTGCATTGAACTTTTACATTTTGAGTCTGCATCTGGCTTAAATAGATTGGTGTGAGATTTGAATGCAATCCTATGGAGAATATCTTGATCTGCTTCAGTAGTCACAGTGCATGTTGACATGCATGTTTCTTTTAGGTGTATTTCAGATTGCCAATGTTGACAGCATTCATGCATCCCCAAACCATGTCAGTCCCACTACCATGCTTGGCTATTGAGAGGATACACTTTTTTGTAAAACTCACTTGTTTACCACCACACATGCTTGACACCATCTACCGGACTTTCATCTGGGGTGTACTCACTTTTGTGAGTACATGTTCAAACATTAATGGCTGTATTTTATTTTTTTCTGAGTGAACAAGAAATTTAAGCGGTTACATATGTTGTTAAAAGGTCACTAATCATTGTGTCAAAGTGAAATTTATGTAATGCTTTCCTATGAAAAGATATACTCACAAATCTGCAAAAACTGTGAGGGGTGTATTTACTTTCGTGATATACTGTACCACCACCAACAAATTCTAAGTATTCATCATGACTAGAAAAATTGCACTTTTCATACATGAAAAGGGGGATCTTCTCCATGGTCCGCCATTTTGAATTTCCAAAAATAGCCATTTTTAGCTGCAAAAATCACTCTACTTGGACCATACAAGAAAATATTTGTTTATTACTGAGTAAAGATCAAATTTGGCAATAGGCAGCCCAGTTTCAATGAGCAGCATAGTTGCAGTACCTTCTTTGACCATTTCCTGCACAGTGTCCCTTTAAACACAGTCAAGACTCTATAAAAACATGCGTGCATCATCTTCATCTATCATTGCATTACCAATCTAACAGAACATATTACATTTTTACATTATTTAATCATGTTGTATTACATTTCATCACATTTGATAACCACTTTCATCCATACTCATTAACGGCCATCCGGATACTTTGCTCGTAAATGTGCGTTACGCCCCATTATGGGTGAAAACAAACCGAATGTCTCATCAACTTACATGCTACATCGGCTTGTCTAAATGAACACAGTCCATGCTTCAGCCACGGCTGTTTGGCTCTATCATTTGAACAGCCGACAACACAACACGTTCTCGGCATGTTGCGCGTGAACAACGCTAGTCTACAGGTCCGTATCTTTAGTTTATTAAACCCCCAACATCACCAACTGACTTGTATGGGTTGTTTTCCCCCACAAATGGGCGTAACGCACATAGAAAACGTCATGCCGTTCATGAGTATAGGACAATCATAGATGAAGACTGTTGGGGACTGTTTTCCAGGACAGCATTGGCAGAGCCATCCATCCCTCAGGGGGCCTAATTCTGCTGCACAGTGCAGCTGGGAACCGGAGCTTGCAAGCAGTGTTGCCAGATCGGGCGGGTGCCCGCCCAATTGGGCTACTTGGGCAAAACAGGAAAATTTGACCATTTGGCATTTTTTTCAGCTGTTTTGGGCCCATAGAAGTCAATGTAATTTGTTGATTTTGGGCGGAATTTAGGCGGAATTTTTGCGGTTTTTGAGAAGCTTTTGGGCGGGATCTGGTCAGACACATCTGGCAACACTGCTTGCAAGACGGCACATCATGCTGTCACCAGCCACCGTCGCTCCGGATGATGACAGGAGCAACGCAGGGCCACAGACCCAGTGGCTGGCTCCTTGTTAACCACAGACCCAGTGGCTGGCTCCTTGTTAACCACAGACCCAGTGGCTGGCTCCTCGTTAACAGGACAGCAACCTTCACCTTCACTCACATCCACAGGAGCCTCAAGGAGAGGGAGGTGAGGAGGAGGGGGAGGAGGAAGAGGAGAGTGGCGGGAGAGGAGGAGGAGGAGGAGGAGGAGGAGGAGGGTGGCGGGAGAGGAGGAGGAGGAGGATGGTGGCGGGGGGAGGAAGAGGAGAGTGGCGGGAGAGGAGGGGGGAGGAGGAGGAGGAGGAGGGTGGCGGGAGAGGAGGAAGGGGAGGATGGTGGCGGAGGAGGAGGAGGAGGGTGGCGGGAGAGGAGGATGAGGAGGAGGAGGGTGGCGGGAGAGGAGAAGTGGGGGAGGGGGAGGAGGTAGGGGGAGGAGGTGGAGGAGGTGGGTGGCGGGGCAGGAAGAGGGGGGGGGGGAGTAGGAGGAGGAGGTGGGTGGCGGAGGAGGAGGAGGAAGAGTGGAGGAGGAGGAGGAAGAGTGGAGGAGGGGGAGGGGTTTTGGGGGAAGGGTGACGGTGGACTGAGTGGCAGGTGTGCAGATGAGCCTGAGCCTGATGAACCTTCTTCTATTTTAATCTACTATGACTACTTCAAGGCACCATACCAGGACAGATTTGCAATGCAATGGGATACAAAAATATTATTTAAAAATATTACATTATTTTATAGGTAAAAAGACTTGGCTAAACTCGCTCATTTGCCATGCAAACAACATGCAAACAAACAAACAAAAACAACCCTGCATGCAGCTGAAGAAGAAGCATCTACCTGAGATCAACATTTCATTCTTGATCCTCAAACAGGCATCAAAACATGCTAGATGATGATTTTCACATTCAGTTCAAACTGAGAGAGCAAAACCGAAATTGCATCTATGCCTCACCCGTGCAAGGGGGCAGCCAAAAAGGAGCTGTGCGGCGGGATGGTACCATGCTCAGGCTACCTCAATCATAGAGGAAGATGGGGGAGAGCACTGGTTAATTACTCCCCCCACCAACCTGGCGGGTCGGGAGTCGAACCGGCAACCATTGGGCTACAAATCTGACGCCCTAACAGCTTACCTATGACTAGTGTTCATTACTATTATTTTATTCAATTCACGAAGACGTGTGGACAATGACTGCCCTCAGCAGGAACATGACTACTCAGAGGAGTTATGCTAACAACACCAGCCAAAACCAGTCAAGGCACATGCACTTCAAAACCATTTGATGGATCTGACACCCACAGCCTGGGAGAAGCCGACCAGCGCCGCAGCCAGCACGCCACGGTCATGTGATAGACAGCAGCCAGCGCGCCGCCACGGCCCTGTGATAGACAGCAGCCAGCGCGCCGCCACGGCCCTGTGATAGATAGACAGGAATCTGTCATCCGACATGCAGGCAATGTCTTTAAATAGTCATCCATCCGCTTCCAAATTGCACTCCTGGGCTCCCTGATTAAAAAACTAACAGCCAAGGTCATATCATGTTAGTAAAATAAGAGTGTGTAGCTAGGAGTCGTTAACCTACACATGCCTGTATTTCTCTCACACGTCGGTTTGGAGAGGATGTTGGTAGTAAAGGGGAAAAGAAAATCGCACTGCCAGGATTGGAATTCAACGGTGCGTTTCTTGACAACATCATTGCTAGCTAAGTTAGCCACTACTTGGTTGCAATGCAATTTCCCATTGGAAAGCTGTACGTTGCTAACTGGTTAGCAACAATGCTTTCCAGGAATGCGGTCCATCTCTCCTGAAACTAGGGCTTCACCAAGGATTTAAGGCTCATTGTAACGCCTAGTAGCGACTGGGGAAACTGCCAGGCGGGATCCGCGACGCGCAATATCGCGCTGGGGGTGTGGTCACGGATACTCCCATTGGATTCTCCCCGGGGCTAACTACGCTGCTCACCCGACTTTCGACCCTCGCGGTGCGGCATGTGTCTCGCAGCTGACACCGGGTAGACCGAGCGAGATAACAAACGGCGAACGGTCGTTTGCACACATTACTCACCCAATATCACAACACAGTGTGTACATGGCTTAAATGCGATTGTGTTTTGGTCCTAGATAACATTTAAGCCCTGTTATATCATTATAGAAGTACAGAAGTAGTCTAATATAAGCTTGTAGCTGCCTGGTTCTGGTAAAATGCTAACATTAGCTTACCCGGTTAGCTCAAAACATCGAGTGATCAAATGGCAATGTGGGGTAACCTATTTGTGTTACATAAGTTCGTGGTGCATTTTTACATCAATCCGTGGTAGTTGTGACATTTATAAGCATTTAGGGTCTTTATATTAAGCAAAAACGTGATGTTGGAAATCACAGAAATCGCCGCCATGTTTTTCAAAAAAAAATTGTAACTCCCGCCCTTGCTACCCATACGCCCATCTGATTGGTTATTGGACCATCAAATTTGCATGATATAGAGAGCTCGTCTATATCAAATCGCGTCCCGCTGCGATATCGCTTCACCTCCGCACTGTCAAGCGTGACATTGCCCCCATTCAGAGTCAATGAGAGCGGAGCGGAACACACAGAACACACAGTGACTTAATGTGGCAGGAGAAAGAAGGACAAGGAAGGTGAAAATGGGGCTTGATAGGGCTGTCTGTTAAGGACAGAGGGCAGGGTCATGACCAATGATTTTTACCACCAGAAACGGATTGAAAGTGCATGCAAAGAATAAGGGTAAATAATTGTGCATATTTCAGATCTTTCAGCATAAGCACACGGTATGTGCAGATTATGATCATATCAATTAAAAGCATTTTACCCTCTTCACTAAACTAACTTGTTTCATTGGCTCGTCAGCTTCCAACAAGAGCCATTTGCTTACTTAATTCCTCCTAATTAAATTTGATTGGACACGGACACGCACACACACACACACACACACACACACACACACACACACACACACACACACACACACACACACACACCTTTCCTCTGCACAATTGTTTTGCACTGGCCTTGCATTTCAGTACAAGTGACACGAAAGTGTCTCTATATGACACAAAAACATATCCTTGAATCCTTGAACAGGCTGCAAGGCGGTTCAGTGTTTTGTTTTCTCGGAGCTCAACCAGCTGGGAAAAAAGTTTTCTCAAATACATGCAAACCTATCGAATGAGGATCAAGCTCACCTGCGTCATTACTATGCAACAGACCCACGATTTGCACTGGGGGGGGTGGGGTGGGGTGGGGGTGGGTCTGGTGAGAGAGGGTATTGGGTAAGGGGCGGTGGGGGTGGGTCTGGTGAGAGAGGGTATTGTTCGAGGGGGTTCTGGTATGAGAGGGTATTGTTCTGCTCTCGAGACAGAGGACAGACTTGCATCCTCTTTCCATTGGGTGAGAGACTGAGAGGCCGTATCGCAGCACTGCATCCTCTTTCCATGGGATGAGAGACTGAGAGGCCGTATCGCAGCTCTATGGGGTCAGAGAGGCCGTATCGCCACACTGCATCCTCTTTCCATGGGATGAGAGAGGCCATGTTGCAACACTAGACTATGAGACAAGGGCCATTCAACTAATGGCCTCATTTCTGTCAATGCAGACAGAGAGTGAATAGAGGGAGACAGCTTTAGAGCCCTGAGAGATAGATTGCAAGATGAAACAGTACACACAGGATGGATTGCAAGATGAAACAGTACACACAGGATGGATTGCAAGATGAAACACACAGGATGGATTGCAAGGTGAAGCCGTATCTAAAGCAGAATAATGCTGAATATCGTTAATGTTATCCAGACAATGCCATTATTCATGTTGTAAGTTCTCAGTGAACTCATCATAACGGCCTTTAAAAGGTACACTGTGCAGGAAATGGTCAAAAAGGGTACTGCAACTATGCTGCAAATTGAAACTAAGCTGCCTATTGACAATTTGATCTTTTCATGAAAGTAATAAAGTAATATTTTCTAGTATGGTCCAAGTACAGTCATTTTTGCAGCTAAAAATGGCTATTTCTGGAAATTCAAAATGCCGGACCATGGAGAAGATCCCCCTTTTCATGTAAGAAAAGTAAAAAAAATTCAGTCATAATGAATACTTAGAATTTTATGGTGGTGGTAAGTATTCATGAAAAAGGTAACTCTAATGTTGAACAGTGTAGATAGCTAAGAAAAGTGCAATAAAAAAGTTGCCTTGCTTTGCTCTCCTTCCCTTTTCTACATGCATCTTTATCTGTTTTGCACAATTTTGTCGTTCTTTCTGATATTTACTCTCTTTCAAACCACTGAAGACACTAGTTATAGTTTATATGAACACTTTTCCCCCTTGATTGGAATAGGTCATCTGTGGTCTGGTCCAGGGTGGAAAGTCCAAAAGTCTGTATTTTTCCCATGCCTGCTCCCTCACCTGCATCTGCAACAACCAGGTGGAGTGAAAAAAAGAAGAAAAAAAGCTTCACTGGGCTACGCTAGTGTTGTGGTCAGGGCTGGACTGGGAGAGAAATAAGTCCCGGGCACTTTTGGCTTAAAGGGACTCCTCGTAATTAGCGGCGCAGGACTGACTCGCCGGTGGGCCCCGCACCCTTGTGGGCCCCTGTTTTCAGAAATGTTAAAAACATAAATAAATAAATAAATAAATTTCTGAAAATAGGGGCCCACGAGGGTGGAGGGACCACCGGGAAACACCTGATATGCCAGATGCCCAGTCCAGCCCTGGTTGTGATTGGTTGGGCTACGCTAGTGTTGTGATTGGGTGCTGGCGTGGACAGATGGCCTCTGTTTCCCTTTTGCCGTCCCGCTGGATAATTAAGAGGCCCAGCTGAGCGTCTCCATGGCGACCCATGACTGCCGCGCCGCAAGCCTCCAGGTTGCTACTGTAGCTATGGCGGAGAATATAAAAAAGACAAGACCAAGTAAGGCCTAATTGGTGTGACATGTGACATGAAGAGGGGAGACACTCGGCTGGCAGGTGTAGAGCAAAAGGGAACTCTGGCAGGTTATAGTTCAGGGGGAAAAGAACTGCATGCAGAACGAAATTTGAGGAAGTGGGGGGCGGAGGTCGTGTCAGGTGTGTAGGTGTATCCTACCAGGAAAGTAGTTGTTTACAAAACAAAGAAAATTATCAAATCAATCAATCAAAGAGAATTATTTAAAGAGGGTTGTTTGCTTACTATGGGTGAGAAGAAAGAGCTAACTGACATGTAGGCCTAACATGAAAAGGAGACTCTTGGTCATGGTTCAGGGAAAAAACTAACAGGATGTAGAATGAAATTTGAGGAAATGGAGTTGCATAAGAGGTGTACTGTAGGTTTGCTGGGAAGAAGTTGTAAACAAAACAAGTCATAAAATTCTGTTATCGTGTTTTATAGCCAGGTGGGACGGGAGGAGTTGTGGGAAGAGAAGGAGATGTGGGGTAAAAGCACAAGTGAATGACTATTTCAGAAACATTCATGCAATCTTAACTGTCTTATCCTGATATAACTACTTTAGGCCTTAAAAACCCACTACAGACTACATGGAATACACTGTGAGGAAACTTTTTCATTCGAAGGGCCTCTTCAAACGTTATAGTCCTCCAAGGGCCTACTATGAACACCAACCAGGATTTCCCCCCTGGCGGCCACCTTTACAACAGACCCCACTTACAGGTACAAGTCCCCTGAAAGTATAACTTCATTGTATTTCAAATGTAATTTCTAAGATTGCTTTACAAAACGTGTCATATTTGTGTGAAACACGTCATATTTCATGTGAAACGGCATAACATTAAAATTATATCGGGGGCCGGATAAGGCGTCCTCGCAGGCCATAAACAGCTAGCCTCGTGACGCCATCCTATGTACTCCACCCAAAGATTTTGGCTCCGCACATCGTCTGGCAAAAGCCTCGAGCCTGGTTCTCTCAGTGTTAAGCCAATCAGCAAGCAGTTGAGAGTGATGACGCGGAACTCACCCACGAGCTCCGTTACTGATAGGTTAAGGTTACTATATTCACACTTTCGTTTTGTTATTTGTTTGCTTTTGCGACGCTATAACGTAACAGGCATGCTAATAAAGCACAATATGGTTTTTAATTTGAGTTTGGAACTCCAATTAACTTAAATGATAGAGTAAGATCAGACCATCTACCACCCTCCACGGAGACGGATTCCTCATGGCTTTTGCCAGATTGGTTGACGGAGTCAACAGTCGGCTTTTCGCCCAGGCTAATAAACAGCCCCCAGGCCTTAGATTCCCCTAGCCAGGCCGTGCCCTCCTAGTGACGCAACACCGTCAGGCCGAGAGCAATACAAATATTGTTTGTGAGTTCCCAATGTTAATCAGGCCAGGCAAGATTCCCCACCCATGCCTTACGTCAGTCTTGAAAAAAGGGCGCTCTCATTTCCCCACACACATTTGAGACGTCTCTTTCAATTTATTTATGGAGATTCTTATTTATCCAGGTCAGGTTATCCACGGCCTCTTTCAAATTTACACTTTAATAGCTGATTTCCCTAATTGGTCAGGCGGTTCATTACAACACGCTTTGCTCAATTTCCTCATCAGAGGGCACCAGCATAAAAGCCATCTCGCTCACAACATAATCGCTCACTACTACTATGTGCATGCTCTTGCATCATGGTCAGCTAATAATCTACAGTCTATAATCAGACTACGGTCCAAAACAATCCTGCAACACAATCTGCCCCCGAATCCCCTAGACTCCTTATTAAAGGGAGTCTCCACAGAAAGTTATGCATTGTTGTGAGTTAATAAAACACTAAGAGAGTCAAATGTCACACACACAGTGTTGGTCCTATACTCTATTCGTGTTGAGGTCACACTGAAAATGTAGTGAAGAAAGGAGATGAGACGAGAGAACGTAAAGGAGAGGGGAGGACAGTACAACAGAGGAGATAAGAGGAGGAGAGAGGGAGATCACAAGAGCAGAGGAGAGGAGGAGAGAGGGAGATAACAGAGCAGAGGAGAGGAGGAGAGAGGGAGATAACAGAGCAGAGGAGAGGAGGAGAGAGGGAGATAACAGAGCAGAGGAGAGGAGGAGAGAGGGAGATAACAGAGCACAGGAGAGGAGGAGGAGAGAACAAGAGTAAAGGAGAGGAGGAGAGAGGGAGATAACAGAGCAGAGGAGAGGAGGAGAGAGGGAGATAACAGAGCGGAGGAGAGAGGGAGATAACAGAGCACAGGAGAGGATGAGAGAGGGGCTGGGCCTAGCATAATCATAGATAGTCACCCTGAGAGAAATGAGAGAACAAGAAGGAGAGGTGAGGACAGTACACGAAAGGAGATAAGACAGGAGTGCAAGTGAGGAGAGGAGAGGAACACAGAGAGAGAAAGGCAAGGAAAAGGAGACTGCCAGGTAGAGAAAGAGTCACCTTTACTGTAAGTTTCGGCATAGAGACAAAGAGAAAGAGAGGAGTGGAGAGGAGAGGAGGAAAGAGGGAGATAACAGAGAAGAGGAGAAGAGGAAAGAGGGAGATAACAGAGCAGAGGAGAGGAGAGGAGAGCAGAGCAGAGGAGGAAAGAGGGAGATAACAGAGGAGAGGAGAGGAGAGGAGAGGAGTGGAAATAGGAGAGGAGAGGAGAGGGAGAGGAGCGGGAGAGGAGAGGAGAGGGAGAGGAGAGGGAAGGGATAAAGCCAAGTAAGCCATGTAGGAATAGGTGCCCTTAAGATAGTTCTGGCATGTGTTTATTCCAGGGCATGCTTAACAGCAGCCTGCCTATTTATGCAGAGGATAAACTCCCTCCCACACCCCCCGTGCTGCATCAAAGTCGGAGGGAGCAGGGAGAGAGAGGGAGCCAAAATCGTGATATCTGTGTGTGTGCGCCCGCAGTGGGAAAGCACACACACACACACACACACACACACACACACACACACACACACACACACACACACACACACACACACACACACACACACACACACACACACACACACACACACACACGCCAGGGGTGAAGACTTCTCACAGCTTCTGAAGACGCACATGCTCTCAAGACTTAGCTGTGTTGTTATTGACTGGATGGAGTTGCTGCTTCAAGCGTCATAACATCGATAAAAAAAGCATGTTCTCTCTCTCTCTCATGAGCCGCGTTTGTTTGATAGCAGGTCATGAAAGAATTCCAGCCCTAAGTTGCAAGATGTATACATGAACACAAGACAAGTTAAATAAAAGTTATGAATAACGTTTCATTTATAATTAATGGGTATATACGTGTGGGTCAAAGACGCCCAACATGCCCAACGGATGCTTTTGCGTACTGTAAATGCAAAAAAAAGAGATTTTCTTAAATTATTTTTTGGCTTGGTTTTCATGCATTCACTTTTCAAAAAATTGTTTTGAAATTTCATGTTTTTCACAGTTAGCAAAAGCATCTGTTAGCACTGAAGGACAGCGTCACGTCTTTGACTCTTGTACGCACACAATACACAAAGGACATACAGCCTCGCATGACTTCTGTACTGTGTATGAATCTTATACACCACAGGGCTGCTGACAGCTTTGTCTGGGCCCAGGACAAACTTATCTGAAAAAGTCCCTCCCTCTTAAAACATAATGTGACGGGAATCCAATTCTGGCCCCGGGACAACTGAACCTAAATGCCCCTAAATGGTGAATAACAGCTCACACTTTCCTACAATAGTGGCAAATTTCTTTCAAATGTTCGTTTCAAATGTTCGTTCCTTTGACATTTCGCTTTGGGCCCCAGTTGGATCTAGAATCGCCTCTGCCTGGACAGTATGTACCGGTACCAGAGAGAGTAGAAAGAGAGAGGCTCCATTGGCCCATTGTTTCCGGGTTCTATTGGGCAGACCTAGGCAGACCTAAGGACTGTTCTATTCAATGCTAGGAGCATTATGATACCCCCTTTAGGCAGACCGGAACCTGGTCATGTTAGGTGCCCATAGAAACCTATTACAATGGCATATCTCTATACTTAAAGAATCTCTGCCGGTACTGTATGTTGCTAAGCAACTGCTACGGGTATATATCACATGGTTGATTAATAACTGGCATGCCCTGCTTGAATCACGGGTGACTTGCAATCACTGGCTAATTATTCATGCATACAAGAATGCTTTCAGTATTGCAGCCTCCAAACAGATGAATTGTTAAGGGAAAACACAATAGACGTGAAATATAAAATATACTGAAAATGCCCCGAACACTTTTTTGCTCATGCATTCTATTCCTTTGTTCAACAGTGAATAATTCACAAGTGAACATTTTTCAATTTGGAGACAATTCTGAATGAATGCGGGATGGGGGGGGGGAGGGGGTATGTTAAGGATCAGAGACGAGCAGCCTACTTTCATATCGTATCACACATAGAGAGAGAAAGAACACGCCTGAAGTAATATTAAAGTTTTTAATGGAAAACATGTAGCACTGCAATACAAAAGTGTTTTTTCCCTCCTTTTAACGCCCTTCAACATGTCCCATGAGCCTCATATTTCTTAGCTTAAAGTTTTCAGCAACATCGACCCGATTGGTGGTTTATAAGTTTCAAAGCCTTGTTGCGCCACATTTGAAACACAATGAAAACCCCCAGATAGCCGTGGATCACATAAAATATTCATGTCGAACATTTTCAGCATATCCTGTGAAGAATTTCATTCATAGTGCAGCTATACAGCTACAGTATGTTCCGGGGCTGAACTGGAATGAAAAATCAAGCCGAGCATTTTTAGTTTAGCAAAGACAGGTCTGCCAGGCATTGAGAGAGAGACAACGAAGCCTTGGACAAAATTTTAGTCATCCACTATGCACTATTTGAACACTAACTAACAGACAAAATGCTTCACTGATAGGCTACATCCAGGGTCGTCAGCTGAGCTAATACTACACTTGGGGCACAGCAGGGCACCGAAAGGTCATGCTAGTACACGGAGCGCGCAAGCAATTTAGTTTGCAGTTATTTCTTTAAAAAATCATAACCTTCTTTCAGTGGAGGTACCGCGCCTTTGAACTTGATGCCTGGTGGGTGCGTAGGTTCCAGTGGATTAACTTGAAGCAAGGAAGGGGAACTCACACACGTTCTGCCGAATGCAATGTTGAACTTTTTATTGCATTAGAAAAAAAAAGGGTGCTACCCAAGTGTAGTGCAGACGTTTCGGTCACAGGCAGACCATCATCAGTGCAACCTGATTTTTAAAAAATCATAACAAATAGCAAATAGCAAAATAAAAAGTATACAAATCACAATAATAATACCTAATCTATACAAGATTGGGTTCATTTCTGGATCTTTAAATAAACTCAGTGGTGTAACGCGCTGTTTTGCCCAACACTGAAGAAGGTTAAGCCCGAAACGTCTGACGAGCAATAAACCACAAAACTTGTGCTGTCCTGCTCTTTATTTCATTTTGGATCTTTAAATAACCATGCCAAAGTAGTAAGGTTTTTTTTTGTTTTTTTTATTAATTCATACCGAGGCACAGCAGATCAATACCCAGGCACGGGTCTGGCAACGTTCCTTGGATATACTGTATCTGACTACAGTACCTGGTCATCCCTCTTCCTGTAGTCCTGTAGTCCTGTCCTGTCATTTCTCTCTTTCACCGTCTTTCTCCTGTCCCAGTACCTACTGGGTCAACTGGAGATGCGGCCTACAGATATCTCTCTCTCTCTCTCTCTCTCTCCCTCTCTCTCTCTTTCTCTCTCTCTCTCTCTCTCTCTCTCTCTCTCTCTCTCCCTCTCTCTCTCTTTCTCTCTCTCTCTCTCTTCTCTCTCTCTCTCTCTCTCTCTCTCTCTCTCTCTCTCTCTCTTCTCTCCTTCCATCTTTAATAAGGGTCTGCTGCTAGAGTCATCCCCCCCCCTCTCTCTCTGTCTCTCTCTCTCTGTCTCTGTCTCTCTCTCTCTCTCTCTCTCTCTCTGCTGGAGGAGTCATTGCCCTGATTTGCGGTGTCAGTCATAATGGATGGGCCGAGTGGTTCACATGGGTACGTACACAGGAGGTAATCACCGGCCAGCAACATTACATTACATTACATTACATTACACCTCTCTCTCTCTCTCTCTCTCTGTCTCTCCTCCCTCTGTCTCTCTCTCTCTCTCTCTCTCGCTCTCCTCCTTCTTTTTCTTCCTCTTGTCCCTTTTTAATAAGGGTTTGCTGGAGTCATATTTCCCCCTTCTCTCTCTCTCTCTCTCTTCTCTCTCTCTCTCCTCCCTCTCTCCTCTCTCTGGGTCTGCTGGGTACGCAGGGGGAAATTACACCGCTCTCTCTCTCTCTCTCTCTCTCCCTCTCTCTCTCGGTCTATCTCTCTCTCTCTCACTTCTCTTCTCCACTGTCTGACTGAGCTATCTGTG